>NC_133617.1:14232501-14385001 GCF_048593235.1 Sminthopsis crassicaudata
TCCAAATTCAGTTCTCACCTTTGGTCCAGGAGAGGTTCCTCACTCAGTATATGAGGGAGCCCCGCAGAGAAGGGATCCCGTGTAGGGGAGAGAGCAAGCTACCTCCATTTATGGTTAGGAGGCCTGCACCCACCATGCAGCTGGTGCCCCCAAAGGCCTTCCCTTCCCTTCTCTGGGTATTGTTTCTCCCTCTGTAAAAATGAGCAGTTCATCTCAATGTGGTCCAGCTCTAATTCCCAATCATCTCCCTTTGTCCTTTTTTACTAAATGAAAGACTAGTGCAGGTGTTCTTAACCCAAGACTGAGATTTCAGGGGGTTGTGAATTTGAACAAGGCGGGGAGGGGGGGAGAGAGTCCATCTTTATTTTCACTGGTAACTGTATTTAAAAATCCTAAGAAAGGGTCTCTGAGCTAATCCACCCCCACCCACAATTTCACTGAGGAGAAAACTGGGGCTGGGACTTGCCTAAAGTCACTTAGTTTCAGAACTAGAATTCAAAGTTTGCTCTATCCCCTGGGCCCGTTTACCCATGAGAAGAGAAGCCTGGGGGGCACATGAGAGCTGAGCTCCACCAGGATTCCAAGGGTTGTCTTTGTCCTGGAGAGACCCACTTTGTCCTACCCGGCCCCAGAGGACAGAATCAGGAACAAGGAGTAGGAGTTGGTTTGAGCTCCTTGTTTCAGTCATTAGAGCTACCCTAAAGCAGAGCGCCCGCCTCAAGAGGTGGTGAGCTCCCCGTCTATAGAGGTCTGCAAGCAGAGGCTGGAGAAGCGCTTGTGAGAATGGGGATTTCTTTCAGGTATCAGTTGGGTTCAATGTTCCTCCTTCCCTCCCCTCCCATTTTGGGATTCATGTCCATTCTCACTGTATTATACATTGTAACCCAGGTACCAGAGCTCGCCTATCTGCTACTTTGTCTTTTAAAGTTTGTATCCTTCCTCTTGATAGATTGCAAGACTGTATCTTAGACCGCCATACTCCAGGCACTCCAGAAGTGTCTCTGTGGCTTGGAGGCAGGTCAAAAGCTTTGATGGAAGCACAAGTCAAGTTTTAACATCCCATGATCATTCAAGAAGTATTTATTGTCAGAGGATTAGACCAGAGGTTCTCAAACTATGGCCCTTGGGCTAGATGCGGCCAGCCCAGTTATGGCAAATGGGCTAAGGGGCGGAGACAAGAGTGTGAGCTTTTGTTTTTACTATAGTCCGGCCCTCCAACAGTCTGAGGGTCAGGGAACTGGCCCCCTATTTAAACAGTTTGAGGACCACTGGAGACTATCGCAATAGCTTCTAACATGCCCTCCACTCTTTCCCCTCTCTAATTTCTCTCAATTGCCAAACTGTAAGCAAAAGTGTGACCCCTTCACTACTCTAGAAACTTCAATGGCTCCCTATTGCCCTAGGATAAAATAGAATTCATTTATTTAGTGTTAAAAGGCCTTCACCATTTGGCTTTAGGCAGAATAATTCCCTATCACTCCCCTATGCACAAAGTCCAGCTAGACTTGCTTACTTACTTACCATCCATTTCTTGCTTATGTACAAAGTTGCCCCTACATCTAGAATATTTTAAAAGGAATTTTTAAAGTCCTGTGGTCTATTTAAGTCTCACTTCATGTGCCACTTTCAAAAGGCCTTTCTTGATTCCTCCGGTTTTGAAAAGCTGTGGATATGTATTTGGTCTACATCATGACATGTATCACCCATGGGACTCTTTGAAGATGGAGACTGTCTTAATTTTATATTTTTATCTCTAGTACTTTAGTACACAGCAGGTAGGTACCTAGTCCAGCCCCATTCTGTTTAAGAGGAAGAAACAGACTCAAAAAAAAAATGATTTTTTTCTAAAGTTCTATAGGTACCAAATGAACTACAAACATTTATTAAGTGTTTACCACATGCTAAGGTCTAGGAATGCAAATACAAGCAAAAAGAGATAGTCCTAGGGCAGCGAGGTGGTGCAGTGGATAGAACACCAGCCTGAAGTCAGGAGGACCTGAGTTCAAATCTGATCTCAGACACTTAACACTGCCTAGCTGTGTGACCCTGGGCAAGTCACTTAACTACAATTGCCTCAGCAAAAAAGAAAAAAGAAAGCTAGTTCCTGGCCTTAAGGAGCTTGCATTCTACTGGGGAAGACAACATCAAAACGACTGCAAGGCATAGGGGGAAGGAGGGAGGAATAAGGGAGTATGTGGGGAGTATGATGGGGAATGAAGAGATGGCTGGGTTGAGCAGCCTACTTAAAGGGAGCATCTAGGAGCTTTCTTTTCTTTCTTTCTTTTTTCTTTTTTTTTTTTCCTGAGACTGGGGTTAAGTGACTTGCCCAGGGTCACACAGCTAGGAGGTGTTAAGTGTCTGAGACCAGATTTGAACTCAGGTCCTCCTGAATTCAGGGCTGATGCTCTATCCACTGTGCCACCTAGCCGCCCCCATCTAGGAGCTTTCTTAATCAGAGGGGGCACAGGGTATTTTTGAGGCACCACTTCCAGGGCTGATGTGCTCCTTCCAGATGAAAAACTTTCTAAGACATGATGAAAAAATCCAGATGAGTTCAGCCTGGTGGTCTCCACATGGTCTTGTTAACCCTTTTGAGGACTACTTAAGTTTTTTTTAAGTAAGCATTTATTAAGCACCTACTATGTGTCATAGGAATTGTGCTAAATGTTTTACAAATATCCATTTGTTCCATACAACAACCTGTGACGTAGGTGCTGTAATTATCTCAATTTTATAACTGAGGAAACTGAAGCAGGCAGCAGTTAAGTAACTTGCCTAGGATCACACAGTAAGTGGTGAATAAGTAAGAGGTTGGATTTGAACTCAGAGGGTTTGGGATCTACCAGTCTTGGTGAACTATTTGAATTGTTCAGAATCTTTGCCTGACAGCCCTCTCAAAGGGCATTGTCACTGGATCATCGAGAATGGTGAAAATTAATGGAAATAATGTTATCTTCCAAATACATTAAAATAGAAGGACCCTAAGAACAACAGGGTTTTCCTTTTGTCTTCATAATCTCAGTGTGTGACACATTTTTTATTTTTCATTTTAGTTTCATTGTATATGGAACTCTGAAGTCTATCTATACATGTTAACACACCCTGTCAATTTATAGATTTAGAAAGTTTTATGGGGCTATGACACCAAATGACTTGCCCAAGATCACACAGTCATACCTAGTATGTGGCACAGGTGTTTGACAAACACCTGCTGTGAGTAAAATCAGAGCAATACACCCACAGAAATACTGAGACTCCAAGGTTGGCTTGGTGAGAACATAGGATTTGGAATCAGGAATCCTGATTGTTGCCTTTGTCACGCTTTAGAAGTGTCTCTTGCTTGCTGTGTGACCCTGGATAAGTCACCTAGCCTGCTTCAGTTTCCTCATATGCCATGGAAGAAGAGCAACAAGTAGGCCGCTCTGGGATGGTAGAGTGCATAGAGGGAAGTAAAATATAATAAGGTTGAAAAAAGCAAATTATGAAGGACTTTCAAAGTCAAATAGAGGAATATATTTCATCCTTCAGGTAATAGAGAGCTATTGGGATTTATTGAATAAGAGAAATGAGTAAGAGTAGTTAGATCTGTATATAAGAAAGCCACTTTAGAGATTTCGTGGAGTGTAGATAAGAACGGGAAAAGATCAATTGAGAAGCCATTGTCATAGTCCCGGCAAGAAGTGACAAGAGTTGGGATCAGGGTGGTAACTAGATGAGTGGAGAGAAGGTGGTAAGACACATTTAACAGAAGCAGTACATATGCTAGAAGCTACATGCTATTAGAAGGAGGGGTTAAGATCATAGAATTTAGGTCTGGGGGCAGCTAGGTGGTGCAGTGGATAGAGCACCAGCCTTGAATTCAGGAGGACCCGAGTTCAAATCTGGTCTCACGCTTAACACTTCCTAGCTGTGTGACCCTGGGCAAGTCACTTAACCCTAGCCTCAGGGAAGGGAAAAAAAAAAAAAAAAAAGAATTTAGGTCTAGAAGACTCTTAGTGATCATCCAGGCCAACCACTTCATTATTCAGAAAAAGAAATCTGACTCCAGAGAGGAGATAGGATTTGCTCAGGAGTAAGTAGTAGAGTGAAGTTTTGAACTCAGCACTGGTTCTGAATTCTTGTTCTATTCTCACACCAGGTTCTTGCCCAAATTATCAGCTTTAGCAAAAGGGTCTAATAGATTCTAGAATCTAAAAGAGGCTTATAGGAATCATGTACAAAATTTTATTTTATTTACAATGAACAACCATTTATTTTATCTCCCTTCTATCTCCCCTGCCTTGAAAAAAAAAAACACCATTTTTTTTTTTTTTTTATAGTGACTATATGTTAGGTTCTTACTAAGTGCTAATGAGATAATGAGATGATAAGTTCTTACTAAGTGCTAAGTCAGTACTTGACAATTTCCTAGTTCCAGCCTTTACTGGGAGTTTAACTCCTTTGGACTCCTGGGGAGGAGCAAGTTCATTGGTTGAAGTATTTCTTCCCAGAAGCCCTCCCGTTATCCCACGCCCATTCTCTGGGAGGATAAAAGAGGGCAGCACTCAAGAGATAGAGAGTCTTGTCTGGACCAGACTTGAGGTAGCTCTCCAGAGGAAAGAAGAGTCTCTGCTCTCTGGAGGCAGAAGTCTCTCTTCTAGACCAGAGAGCGATCAGCAGTCTCTGGAGACAACAGCACATTACAAATATATACAGTAAAGTAAAACAGATGTTTACAACAGCCATCTCCAAAAAAGTATTTCATTATATGTCTTGGGAAGATTACCTCTCTGAGAGGAGGTGGGGTGCAAACTTCATGATTGGTTTTCTAAAACCAGGCTTGGTCCCTGCTTGATCAGATTTCTTTGTCTTTACATTGTTGTTATTGTGTAACTCATTTTCCTGGTTCTGCTAACTTCACTTTGCATCAGTTCATATAAGTCATCTCAAGTTTCCCTAAGCCATTCCTTTCCTCATTTTTGTTTTTGAGGCAATGGTGTTAAGCTTGTAGTATCAAGTGTCTGAGGCTGGATTTGAACTTTGGTCCTCCTGATTTGGGGGCTGCTTCTCTATCCACTGTGCCATCTAGCTGCCCCCTTTCATCATTTTTTTTCTATGATTTCTATACTATGATTTATTTGGTCTTTCCCCAATTGACAGGGACCTTCTTAGTTTCCAGGTTACAAAAAAATTCATTTTTGTTCATAGGAACCCTTTTTCTTTGATTTCTTTGCATTCTGGACTCCCTAGCGATATTTGTTGGACCACATTTTAGGTGGACTTTTAGGGATCCATTTCCTACGTATTATTGAAAAAATGAAGAGAGAATATGATGTCCAAGGTCATGTAGGGTTGTAAGAAGCAAAACCCAGACCCAGATTTGAACCTGAAATCTAATGCTCTTAACTGCTATGTCCCACTGCCTTTGACCTTAGGTTGAGGGTACTAAATGAGGGAATCTCAGCTGGGTCTTGAAAAATTGACTCCAAATCCTCCAGGAGAGGACATTCTGAGCAGTGGAAATGCTGTGAGGCAATGGAAGGGTGAAAAAGAGAGTCCACATATAGAGATCACATGAGTCTGCTTGAGGGGAAAGGGAATAGAAGTCAGAGAAAAGATAAGGAAAGACCAGATGGTGAGGAACTTTAAATGCCAAGCTAAAGAGTTTAGATTTTATTTTATAAGCAATGGGGAGCCATTGAAGATTTATGAGAGATAGGATGGAAGTCATTTTTCAGAAAGAAAAACATTCTTATATTGAATGAATTGGAGATCAAAGAGACTATAAGGAAAGGTCAGTTAGTAATCTAGGAGAGGTCAGAGAAGATCACCAAGGGTCTGGATGAGGACTGTGACTTTGGGGACAAAGAGAAATCTAATAATCGGTTTGACGATAAAACACACTTCCAAGATGCTTACTTGGGCGTGGTATCTTGGAAAGTGTGTCCCATCCATAACATGGTGTTGGGATAGCCCAGCAATGGAGAGACCAAGTTTTGAAAGTTAATTCACTCGTATGTAACCTCGGGGAATTAATTTATAGAGACATGAAACATGAAATCTTGGAAGGAGCCTTATGCATTCAATGAGCAAATCTATATATTAGGCCTCTACTGCATGCAGGGAACTGTACTGTATGCATAAGATTCTTGTATAGGAATAGAATGCTAGACTTGGGTTAATTAGGGGAACCTTGGGTTCAGATTCTGCCTTTGATCAGTCACTTGAAAACTCCTAGCTTTAATCTTCTTCCTTAAAATGGGGATAATAATGAGGGACTTGTGAGGGATAAGTAGGATGATTTGTGAACTTTAAGATATGACATTGCCTGTTGTTCTTAGTGTATGGAACATAAGACTTTTTTACAGATGGAGAAACTGAGTCACATAAAATTATGTGCTCTTAGACTGGTTCACCCGGGAATAAAGTGGATTGACTGCCTGCTTTGGCAGGGAGGGCAATGAAAGTGAAATATTAGGTTATTTCTATTGTGTGCCCAAGGTCGCCTTAAAACCCAGTTGTTTCTAGACTTGATTTATTATTGGATCAAACCTTCAAGATAATCTTGTGAATAAAAGTTGGTCAAATACTGAACATGCGAAAATAAAAATAGTGTTTAAGTTTCATGACTTGTCCAGGGTCTCACAGCTTTGGTAATAGGACTGCCTCAAGTCTTCTGTAAAGAGTTTCAGGCCAGACCTGAGGTCAATGGTACTGAGTACCTCACAGACGTTCAGAGCTTTGCAGACTAGAAGGCGGCTAGGTGGCTCAGTGAATAGTTTTCTGGGCCTGGAGTCAGGAATATGAGAGTTCAAATTCAGCCTCAGAGCAAAAAAAAAAAATAGCTGTGTGATCCTGATCAAGTCACTTAACCTTGGTCTGCCTCAGTTTCCTCAATTGCAAAGTGGGAATCATAATAGCACCTTCCTCCCAGAGTTGTCCTGATGGTTAAATAGGATAATATTTGTAAAGTGTTTAGCACATAGTAGGCACTTAATAAATGCTTATTTTCTTCCCTGGAAAGAGAATATGGCTTTGGGCTTGGACTGTTGGGCTGTTTATCTTGGGTATTACTATTGTTAATAAATGACTAGAGTCTGAAGTCCAAGAACAAAGGTCTTGCCTGCGTGTAAACAGGACAGGATTCTGAAGTCATCCCCATCACCACCTCCTCTCTTGGGTGGCAAACACTCCGAATAGGAAGGAAAAGCAAAATATGTTACCACCACCCCGTGAGCCCGCCTCCAATCAAAGGTCATGGTGACTGGCCATGCAGAGCAGCCCCTCACAAGGCTCTGACCCCTAGGATAGTGTGGTCCAAGTCCTGGAAGGCAGTGGGGCATTGTGGGGCAGGAGCTAGGCTGGACAGCCGGGTCTGGGCTTTAGCCTGCTGCTTACCTCAGCAAGTTATCCCCTCTCTGAGGTAATATTCTGTCTATAAAAAAAAAAAAAAAAAAAAGACAGTCCCTCCCAGCCCTGACATCCCCTGTTCTAAGGTCCCTCCCAGTCCTGGTACCCCTGTTCTAAAGCCCCTCTCATCCCTGACACCCTCTGTTCTCAGGCTCCTCCCAGCTCTGACACCCCCTGTTTTAAGGCCCCTCCCACCCCTCACATCCCCTGTTCTCAGGCTCCTCCCAGCTCTGACACCCCCTGTTCTAAGATCCCTCCCAGCCCTGACATCCCCTGTTCTAAGGCTCCTCCCAGCTCTGACATCCCCTGTTCTCAGGCCCCTCCCTGTCTGAGTCCTACTTTTCATAGTATTCTGCACTGATTCTAGAAGTGGCTCTAAAGCTGGAATTCTTAACCTGAGGTCCATAAACATTTTTAGAAAATACTTTGTTGACCACCTTCCATATATAACTGGATTCCTTTGTAAACCTATATCTACCTTTAAAAATACAAAATGTAGGGGAACTTTTAGATTAAGAAGCGAATAGATTGTTAGATTTAGTGTCAGGATCCCTGAGACCAAGTCATGCCTTGGGCACCTACAAGCTGTTTGACTGTGGACAGCCTCAGTTTCCTCCTCTGTAAATTGGGAGTAATAATAGCTCTTACCTTCCAGGGATGTTAGGAAGCCCAAATAAGATCCTATACTTAAACAGCTTTAAAAAGCTTTAGAAATGGTAAGTATTAAAAGCCTATTTCTGGGAAGGACTCTTTCACTGTCCCCAATTCTCTAGCCCCTATATAGAGGATACCACTTGACTCTCTTAGTGGCTTGTTGGGTATTCTGAACAGTGCCAGACATTGTGCTAAGTATTGGGGGAGAGGGAATCTAGCAGAAGACAGTTTATGCTCTCGCGCATCTAATGGGAGAGATAATATCCAAAACTACATAAATTACAAAATACTATATATAAAGTATATTAGCGATAACCACATTTTTCCAAATGTAGATAGTTTTCATCATTCACTTTTTCTAAGATTTTGAGTTCCAAATTTTTCTCCTTTCTTCCTTTCCCCGTAAAGGTTATACATGTACAATCATATTAAACCCATTTCCACATTAAGCATGTTGTGAAAAAAGAATCAGCGCAAAAGGGAAAAACCAGGAAAAAGAAAAACAAAAGTGAAACTAGTCTGCTTTGATCGGCACGGATGTGGATGGCATTTTCCATGAATCTTTTGGAGTCATCTTAGATCATTCATTGTATTGCTAAGAAGAGCTAAGTCTAGCATAACTGATCGTCATAAAATCTTGCTGTTACTGTGTACAGTGTTCTCCTGGTTCTGCTCATTTCACTCAGCATCAGTTCGTGTAAGTCTTTTCAGGCTTTTCTGAAATCGACCTTCTCATGATTTCTTATGGAACACTGGTATTCCCGTACGTTCACATACCGCAACTTGCTCCAGCTGATGGGCATCTCCTCGATTTCCAATTTATCGCTGTCAAAAGAGCAGCCAGAGATATTTTTGTGCCTCTGCTCCTTCTCAGTGGTCGAGATTTGTGGCAGGCAGATCAACCAGAAAGCAGAAGTGATGGTAGCAATGTCAAAGGAGAGAAGACATGTGTGAAAGTTGTTAGGAAGGTAACAGAATGGATATTGTTTTAAGGTTCAAATGAAATAGTATATAAAGAGCATGCAAATCTGAAAGCACTGTATTATGGTAGTTAATGTTGGGGCTGAAAGGGGTCATATTGTTTAACCCTCTCATTTTGCAGATGGAGAAACTGAGGCCCCAGAAAGGGAAGTAACCTATAGCTACTAAATGTCGGTGTCCCACAGGACTCTAAACTAGGCCCTCTTTGCCCATTTTCATATTTCACTTGTGGATCATATTAGATCTGCTGGATTCAATGATGATTTCTGTGTTAAGGATTCCCAGATCTACTTATCCTAACTTCTTTGTTGAGCTCCTGACTCGAATTCCTGAGTCTCTCTCCAAACTTAGTGACTATAGGCCACTTCTTTCTCTGGGCCTCAGTTTCTCCATCTGCAAATGAAAGAGCTAAACAATATGGCTTTTCAAGCCCCTTCAGCTCCAATAATATTAACTACCATAAAATACTATTTCATCTGGGCCTTAAAACACCCCTGGGTGTTATACCCATTTTATAGGTGAAGAAACTGAGTCTGTAAGGAATTAAGTGACTTGCCTAGTGTCACACAGCTAGGATATTTTTGAGGCAGAATTCAGCATCATTATCTTCTTATCTCCAATCCAGGATTCTTTTTATTATACCGCCTGGCTGATTCTAGCAAGAATAATTTGTTAAAACAGAACTAGAAGGGTCTTGAATGCCAAGCTGAGAAATTTGTATTTATTTTCTCTAAGTATGGTGTTTTGGAAAGAATGATAAAATTGGAGGCAGAACACCCAGATTTGACCTCCAGCTTGATTACTTTCACAAAGATTCAGCAAACAGTTAAGCACCTACTATGTGCTAGGTTTTGGAAAGACAGTCAAAAAAAGAATTACTTAGTAGCTTTGTGTTTCCCTTCTCTGAGCTTCATGTTCCAAATGGACTTTCTAAGGTTTTGTCCATTTATACAATTCTCCCAGTTTGCTAAACTCTTTGTCCCATCACCTCATTGGAGCCCTGATATCTGGGCAGAAAATTGAGGCTTAGAAGGGTTTATGCATTGGACCATTTGAACCCAAGCTTTCCGGAGACATGTGACACTTCCTCTGTGATACCATTCTGTGAATTTTTATCAATGTCTAGGCCACAGGAGCCATTAGAAGTCAGTCAACAATCACATAGGAGCACCTACTATGTGCCAGGCACTAGTGCTGGAGAGATTTAGAAAGGGTTGGCCCAACCCTCAAAGAGCTCACTGTCCAGTGGGGAAGATAGTAGACAAACCAGTTTTTGATAGGATGTTTGATGAGAATAGGAATAGGATTCTGGGACAGTGAAAGCTGCCACCATAACAATGGTTTGGGAGTGGTGGTGGGAGTATGAAGGAAGATTTGGGATTGGTTGGTGGTGCCAGGGGAGAACTGGAAGGTGGTTACATTCCCACCTACAAAGGACTTGGATAACAAAAGTGAACATCTTCTAGAGCAAGTGATCAGATTAAAGTTTAAGCTGTTAGAATTTTTTTTTTCCTTTGATAAGGGAATGGGTGTTAAGTACCCAAAATAGGATTTGAACTCTGGTCTTCCGATCTCTAAGGGAATGGGTGTTAAGTGCCTAAAACAGGATTTGAACTCTGGTCTTCCGATCTCTAAGGGAATGGGTGTTAAGTGCCTAAAACAGGATTTGAACTCTGGTCTTCCTGACTCTAGGGCCAGCCTTCTATCATATGGCTATCTCCTGCTGGGATCTTTTTAGAATAGACATGATTGGGGGCAGCTAGGTGGCACAGTGGATAGAGCACCAGTCTTGAATTCAGGAGGCCCTGAGTTCAAATCTGATCTCAGACACTTAACACTTCCTAGCTGTGTGACCCTGGGCAAGTCACTTAACCCCAGCCTCAGGGGGGAAAAAAAAAAAGAATAGATGTGATGTGGTTTCTTAATGGAGGCTGGGGGTGAGGATAAGAGAGAGAATCTGGAACTCAAAAGTTTTAAAAACAAATGTAAAAAAGTTTTAAAATGTAACTGGGGAAAATATTAAATAAATAAGTGATTAAAAATAAGTTAAAAAAAAAAAGAATAGATTTTTAGACATGTTCAACCTATATTGGATTGCTTGTTGTCTAGAAGATGGGGGGAGGGTGAAGAGAAAGAAAAATTTGGAACACAAGGTTTTATAAAAGTGAATATTGAAAACTATCTTTGTATATGGAAAAATAAAATGCTATTAATTAAAAAAAAATAGAATAGATGTGAGGAGTTCGAAATATTTGTCTACCTACCCAGCAAGGGATTTTAGCTCTCCTCTCCAATGTACTGAAGGATTAGAGCTAGATCAGGAGAATTCTTTCTCTTGCAAACACTTCTTATTAGAAATAATAAACATATATATTATATATATTATTATTACTATGTTATATATAACAAGGCTTCTTAAACTTCCTTTTCACCCAAGAAACTTTTACGTGACCCAAGGTATAGAGGTATATAAAATAGGTATACAAATCAAACATTTACTCATAATAAATCTTAATTTTGCAATCCCATATGGAGTCGTGGTGGCCTATAGTTTAAGAAGTTAAATATGTATTGGTAATATACTGACTGTAATTCTAACAAAATAATTCATATATGTGTGTGTCTAGACTTATATAGTTGTATGAATATATTTGCATATGTGTATGTTGGGCAAAGCATCGGGCAACCACTATCTCTCACTGGTCTTTGCAATCATCCTATAAGACAACTCTAACCCTATAAGGTATTTGTAATAAATACCTGTCCCTATTTCCTTAGTAAAGACTTCAGCTCAGAAGGGTACATTGAGTTGCCCATGATCACACAGCTGACAAGAGTTAGAGGACTTAAACTCCTGTCTCCTCTGAGTCATTTCTAGCAAACCATGCAGCCTTATCACAAGATATCACAGGGATAAGGATTGACTCTTGATTACCAGTGAGGAGCAGAGGTGTCAAACCCCAGGAAGCAGCAGATTAAAATGTAATTAGGAAGTGTTTAGTAAAATAAATAGAAATTCACTGCAACATAAATAGTGATTTTTGAAGTCCGGATGCAGATGTGTTTCTATTTGTGATTGTCACTACAGATCTAGGGAACTTTGGGAGGAGGAAACCCTTCATCAGTGTAGGTGCCCACCATCTCTTCAGCTTTCGGGCTTAGATAATTTCATGATTTTCTTGGAGATTAATGATTGGCTCAGGGTTTAGATTAGTAGATAATAATACAACATTATCATGGGAGATATATCAAATATCACCCACTTCAGATGGTCTGCACATATCTGAAGCTAGCCTTGAACCCAAATATTCTTGACTGAAACTATTTTTCTGCCCTGCCATTGCCCACTATTTCTGGTACTGAGCTAAGGAAGCACTGGGTTTGCTTTAAAAAAAAAAATGAGATAACATAATCCTGGAGTGCCCCAGAGCCTTGTTATCTGACTGAAAGTGATATATCGGTGCAGATAGGTCTCAGCAAGGAGAAATCCAGAGTCCACTGAACCATGTTCAATTTGAGCATTTGTCAGGATCTGATAGAATGTCAGCTCCTCGAAGGCAGGGACTGGTTCATTTTGTCTTTGTTCCTAGAGTTTAGCACGTTCTCAGCTGGTGTATAGTAGATATCTAATAAATGCTTGCTGGTTGATTGGTTGACTTCTAGGTAAAAATGTCTGGCAGATAATTATCCTAGTGCTCAGTGAGAGATTCAGGTAGGGAGATCATCTGCCTAAAGAATACTTCTATGTAATTGAATTAATGGAGGTAGATGATAGCTCAAGAGATAGAGCACTGGATCTAGAATCAGAAACAACTGAATTCAAGTCTAACCTTAGACACTTCCTGGCTGTGTGACCCTGGGCAAGTCACTTAATCTGTTTGCCTCAGTTCCTCATCTATAAAAAGAAAAGGAAATGGCAAATCACTTCTGGATCTGCCAAGAAAACTCCAAATGGGGTCATGAAGAGCCGGACACAACAAATGCTTGAACAACAATGCTTGGTACAGCATTCAATACAGATGTTTACTGATTGATTAAACATTTATTAATTGATTGATTTGGCCAATAAATAAACATTTACTAAACACCTGCTAGGTGCCAAGAAAATCACAAATGGGGTCACGAAAAGTGGGACGGGACTGGAAAATAGCAAAAATGGCCAGGTGCCCTTTATTGATTGGTGACCAGCTTCTGTAAAGGTGTGAGGTCAGAAGCCAGCTTTGGGAGTTGAGGAAGGAATGGGGACTAAGGAAGAAGAGGGAAGAGGGACAATAGCACTTTCTTTGGAGTTTAGCAGGGAATAAACAGGGGAGATTTTGAATGGAGAGGATCAAGGGAATTTTTTTTAAGTATTTTAGATTCCTGAGAATGTAAGTAGCAAGAAAAGAACCAGTAGAAAGGGACAGATTGAAGATGATGAAAGGAAGATGGGAAAAGAATATGAAAATGATGGGGGCAGGCTCTTGAAGGAAACTGGAAGTGATATGGCTGAGGGCAGAAGAGATGTTATAACTTGCATTTCACAAAATAAACATAATTTAACCTATAAAGAATGTGGTAGTATCATCCTACTGCAAGAACATTTTTCAGGTTTTTTATAATGAACACAAGTGTGTCTCACACATAACAGCTATGTTCTTGAAATAGAAGGATGTTAAATTAATTACGGAACCCTTTTGTAAATTCACATTTATTATTATACTGTAAAAGCTGCTTTACTAATCTTATCTGCTCTAAGTTTAGATTTTCACTGTTTCTTTTGAGAAAATGAAATATAACATGAATCTTTTTAAAAATAAGAAAACAAAACATTGAAGATATATGTATTAATGTGTAATATATGTAACAGAGAGAAATGTGATTGTAAATATATTCAACTGGGTTTCTTAAATAATATGCTACTGTGGGGACAGCTAGGTTATAGAGTGCCAGTCCTGAAGTCAGGAGGAACGGAGTTCAAATCTGGTCTCAGACACTTAACACTTCCTGGCTGTGTGACCCTGGGCAAGTCACAACCACAATTGCCTCAGAAATAATAATAATAATAATATACTATTGCTTATATTAGGAGAAATTTCCACCTCAACTAATGAAATGATCTATTTTATAACAACACTGTAACAAAGCACCAAGAAGCGCTAAAAAGAGACAGATTAAAGATGATGAAGGGAAGGGAGAAAGAGAAGATGAGAATAATGGGAGGGAAGGACAGCTCCTTAAAGAGAGAAAAGTTGATACAGTCAAGAATGAAAGATGAGCCACCATTTCTTAGGAGCCTGGAGAAAAGGAAATGGGGATTGGTGAATGGAAGAGTTTTGAAGGGAAGATGAAGCTGCTTGAGTTCACCTCGTACATCCTTAGGGAGTAGGAACTGATCTATCAGCAGTGAGGTTGGAGTTGGAGGATTGGGGCAACGGCTGAGGGAGTGGAGTGTGATGGAACATCATCATGAACTCTTAGCCTGAGGGCTGGAAGAGATCTTAGGGGTGGTCATCTGGTCCAACGCACCCTCATTTTACTGAGGAAGAAGCAAGGATGGAATAGTACAATGACTTGCCCAGGATGATAATAATGAGGTCCAACTAGACAGGGATTTGAACCTAGGTCTTTCTGTCTCCCTGACCAATACTGTATACATCATATTAGATGAATGAATAAAGCACTTGCTAGTCAGACAGTCACTGCCTTCAGGAGCTACATTCCAATGGCAACTGGAAGTCAGCTAGAAGAGGCCCCGTGACTCTGGTGACAAGACCTGTCTTCAAAACCTTTGGCTGTAGCAGGTGTAGAAGCAGTTTCTGAGCTGCCTCCCCACAGGGGTGACTTCCCAGGATGATGGCCGCCAGGACCAGGCTAGAAGCCCAGCTGTTCCCAAGGTGCTTGAGCTCCATTTTCTGTACTGTCTTCATAGGATTGGAGAGGCCTTGGTGGTCAAGGGGATGATGGGAGTGGTGGTCAAGGGGATGATGGGAGTGGTTTGGCTGGATCCAACTGATAGATTAGTAATCCATAGATAAAAGGAGATTCACATAGGTTGAGCACCCCCTAAGTCATATGGTATCAATTCTTAGATCTGTCCAAGTCTCAACTGCCAGGTTTTATGCCTTCCCCTCTTAATTATCTCCTATTTCTCTCCTCTATGCTTTGTATCTATTTGTGTCCATGTTGCCTCCTATTAGATTGTAAGCTCTTTGAGGGTAGGGATGATTTTTTTTACCCTTTTTTTGTATCCCCAGCCCTTGGCACAGTGCCTGACAGATTGACTTGCCGGTGTTCATTGGCTTGGGATGAGTGAGTGGGGTGGAAATTGAGAAGGCAGAGGTTAAGGACTGTCAGGATGTGTGATGAATTCAAGAAGAATGGTTAAGTGAAGAGAGTTTTGGTTTTATAGTTAGAGGACCTGGATTCAAATCCTTGAACAAATCATTTTCTTTCTTTAAACACCTCACTTTTCTCATTCGTAAAATGAGGGTGATTAATGTAGATGGCCTATAAGAACTCTTCCATTTTTAGAACTATGATCTTATGATACTTGTGACCTTACAAATTTACCTGTGGGTAAATCTCTCTCCCTTTCTGGACCTCAGTTTCTTTATTTGTAAATGAGGACTTTGAATTCAACAACCCTGAGTTCCCTTCCAGTTCTATTTCCATGGTAGAATTGGGGGAGAGAGGAAAAGATAAGGCGTCTTCTACCCCTCCCACTTGCCAGCTGTAACCCTTTGACCTCCCTGCTTTCTCAGGGCCTACTCGAAAGATAGTGAAAGCAGCTGGTTCCGTTCCCTCTTTGTTCACAAAGTGGATCCCCGGAAGGATGCCCATTCCACTCTTCTATCAAAGAAGGAGACCAGCAATCTGTACAAGATTCAATGTGAGTATATTCTCCTCTCCTCCCTTCTCTCCTCATCTTTTCCCCTCTTTATTTTTCTCCTTGTTAAAGTTTACTAGATTCCTTTTCCAGGAAATAGGCCAAACCTTTTGGCTTGACTTGGACATAAGAGTAAAAACAAGATATTATTTTATTAGGCTGATCTATGTCTATTATGTTGCTCGAGAAACAGCCCAGTATATTCGACTCCTGGCCTTACAGTCAAAAAGAGTTGCAGTTCAAATCCAACCTGTCTTATATTGAATGTGTGACCCTGTTCAAGTCACTTCCAGACAGCTATCTAGGACTGTGATTTGTCAATTGGTAAAAGTGGAGTAATAAAATTAAAATATCTTGATCGATCCTCCCTTGACAAATAATGATGTGTGGAGCTTCTCCTAAAGCCTTCCTTGGCTTCAACTTGGCTTGGTAACGGCCCTAGGTTTTTTTAATTTATTTATTTTTGTTTTAATAGTATTTTATTTTTCCAAAAATATACAAAGATTGTATTCAACATTCACCTTCGCAAAAACTTGTGTTTCAAATTTTTCTCCCTCTCTTCCTTCCCCTTCCCTCGCCAAGACAGCAAGGAATCCAATATAGGTTAAATATGTGTAATTCTTCCAAACGTTTCTATATTCTTCATGCTGTGAAAAAAAAATCAGATCAAAAAGGGAAAAAAATGCAAGAAAGGGGAAAAAAGCCAAGCAAACAACATAACAGGTGAAAATACTATATTTTGAGTCACATTTGGTCTCCATAGTTTTCTCTCTGGATGTGGATGACATTTTCCATCCCAAGTCTATTGGAATTGCCTTGAATCCCGTCATTGTTGAAAAGAGCCATGTCCATTACAGTTGATCATCACAGAATCTTGTTACTCTATACAATGTTTTCTTGGTTCTGCTCACTTCACTTAGTATCAGTTCATGTAAATTGTTCAAGACTTTTCTGAAATTGTAGCCCTGACTTTTAGCCGTAGGTAAGCTCTGCTAAATCTTACCAATCAATCAATTATAAAGCATTTGTTAAGCACTTACTAGTGCTGGGCACTATTCCAGTGGGGAAAAATGGTTTTAGGATAGGCTCAGTAACGACTATGTGTTAGGCCCTGTGTTAATTAATTGTAAAATACAGTCCCTTAGGAGCCCACGGTTTTGGAGGAGACAACATGCAAATGCCTATATAGAGACCAGCTCTCAGGATAAATGGGGAATATTGCACTAAGGGATTTAGAAGGGCATTTTAGAAGGATTGGAACAGGATTCCTGTAGAAGGCAGACATTTTGAAGGAAGCCAGGGGAGCCAGTAGAACTTGTGGAGATGAGGAAAATCATTCCAGCTATGGGGACATTCCCAGAGTTGAGAAATGGAGAGTGTTATCATGGAACAGCCAGCCAGGAGGCCAGTGACCATGGATCTAAGAATACATTTTTGGGAGGAAGATGTAAGAAGCCTGGAAAAGGAGGAGGGAGCCAAGATTATAAAGGGCTTTGAATGCCAAAAAGGGCCTTTTGTATTTGCTCCTGGGAATGATAGACAATCACTGAACTTTATCGGAAGGGTTAGGGAGCAGATTGAATAGATTTTTTGAATGAATGGATTTAAAAAAAAAAAACATTTCTTAAACATTTACTATGTACCTAGTTAGTAGACATACAAATATAAAAAGGAAGACATCTCTGCCCTCAGGGAGCTTATATTCTAAATAAGGGAAACTACACATTAAAGTCTGGTCCTTAGGCGGGTAGAATGAAAGGCCTGACAGCACTGAGGTACGAAAGTTGGCCCAAAAGCAGAGCTCGGGATTGTAGGGTATTAAGGAAGAGCAAAGGGTGAGAGCTGGTGGTCTTTCATGTCATCCAAAGACCTGGAGTTGTTGACTTTCAGCTCCACAAAGTTCAATGAACAACCAACCATTGAAGATGTGATGAGGGATGGCCCAGGCAGAGAGTACCCCTTGTAGGCCAGGCCATGTATGCAAAGACCAAAATAAGACAGAAATGGGATTGAGATTTAGATCTGGAAAGGACTGGAGAAGTCTTTGAGCCCTTCCTTGTGTTACAGAGGAGAAGCCAGAAGCCCAGAGATGAGCTAGATTCCACAGCTGGCAAATGTCTTAGATGATTTTTGACCCTCAGGTCTTCCTTATTCCCAAATTCAGAACCCTATCTGCTCCCTATGCCCAGGCCATTCCTGCCCTCAGGGAGCTTATATTCCTTCCCTAATCTATATTGCCCATCACTGGTTACAGATCAGACTCCACAAAACATCTTCCGCTTACATTGTTGGATATATAAAAGTCTCCTTATTTTCATCACTGCTTGTCTCTCCATTGATCTTTGGAATATCATTCTGTTCTGAGGTTCCAGAACGTGTATCCTCGTTCTGCTACTGCTGAGCGTAACTGGAAGAATACCAGTGTTAGGAAGGACTTTCATATCAGGAATGAGAATGGGCCCAGTGGGGGTTGGAGGGCAGGGAATTAGAATCTGCAGACACTAAAAATGCCAACTGTGTACCAGGCACTGTACTTAAATTCTGGGAAAACAAATAAGAAAAGGACAGACCCTGTCCTCAAGGAGCTTATAATGTAATAGAGGAAGACAATATACAAAGGAAGCAGAAAAGTGAGGGAAGGGGCTACTGCGGGTGCCCCACATGTCGGCTGAAGGGGTTCTGTGCAAGCAGAGCTACTGATGGAAAATGGACAGTTGTTTATTAGCGACATGCTCGCATGTAGCAAGTACTTAATAAATGCTTGCTATTTGCCTTATTATTTGTTAATAATAAGCAGACTGACTGATTCAGTGGGGGTGGGCCTCTCTGAGATGAGCAGGGAAGGCTGCCACTGGTCCAGGAGACTGGAACTCTTAACAGTCCAGCATATGCTTCATATGGGGATGCCCTCCCAGCTTGCTGCACCCTCCCTTCCGGAGCCCATGTTCTCCCGCCTAACTTTAAAAGTCACATTCACTGCTAAGAGCACAGTGAAGCCTTCAAGGAAGGTAAGGCGGGGAGGGGAATATCCATTTGCTTGTTTTTATAAATGGAACATAGTTCAGCATTTGTGACTTCATGAGTTTGGGAGTTTTTTGGGAGGAGAAGGCGAGATAATTGGGGTTAAGTGACTTGCCCAGGGTCCCACACCCAGGAGGTGTTAAGTGTCTGAGAACAGATTTGAACTCATGTCCTCCTGACTTTAAGGCCAGTGCTCTATCCACTGCGCCCCTGGCCTCCCCCAGTTTTTAAAGTTTTATTGAAGCTGGGGCAGCTAGGTGGCGCAGTGGATAGAGCACCAGCCTTGAATTCAGTAGGACCCGAGTTCAAATCTCAGACACTTAATACTTCCTGGCTGTGGGACCTTAGGGCAAAAAAAAAAGTTCTATTGAAGCTTCTGACCTCTTAGTTTTATGAATGAATGAAGTAGCTCGAATTTCTATTTGTTCGTTATCTCATTTGATCCTTCATAATAAAAATCATTTTCATAATCCTAGCCAGCATTTATTTTTATGATGCTCTGAAGGTTATAAAGTTTTACATGTTATCTCAATTTATTTGATTTTTAATATTTATTCAGATATTTTGGTGAATTTTTATTTTATATATTTTTAAATTTAGTTTGTATATATTTTAGAGAGGAAGATATAAATCAGAAATCCCTAGTTTTGATTAAGGCTTAGCAAATGTTGCCTTAGGCCAATCACTTTGCACCTATCTGTGCTCTGGACATTTGATATTGCTAGATGGCCTCTTGGGGTCCTGGAAGTTCTACTAATACCAAATAATGATGATAGCTAGCTTTTATATAGCACCTACTATGTGCTGAGCTATTTGCAAGTTTATCTCATTTATTCTTCACAAATACCCTGGCAAGTAAGTGCTATTCTTATATCGGTTTTTACACTCGAGGAAATGGAAGCAGATGACATTGCTATAACGCTCTAGAGTGCAAACTAATTCCCAAACTCATCTCTTTTGATGGTAACCCTTGAAGTAAACAATACCAATCTTGTTTATTCCCATTTTATAAATGAGAAAACTGAGGCCCAAAGACATGAAGGTCCACTTAGCCAAGAAGTGTCAGGAATGGGATTTTTACCTGGCTCTTCTTGACTGACTCCATTCTTGCCTCTAAATTTTGGGCTAGTTCTTCTCTCCCTTTTCCCTAAGTCACTCTCCTGCTCCTCCCAGCTGTCTATTCATCTAAGCCAAAAAATAACAGGTTCTTCTCTGATTGATTTATTGCAGTTCACAATGTGAAACCTGAGTGCCTGGATACCTACAACAGCCTAACGTGAGTCTTCTTCCCTCATTTTGTTCTTTTGGCCAAGGGGCCCGGCCCACCATCATAGCTACTACGCCCACCTTCCAGTGCTGATCCTTGTCCATAGCTTCCTCTTTCTACCATATTGTTGCAATCCAATCAATCAAGGTTTATAAATTCCCTCCTGTGGGCCTGGCACTGGATGGGGAGTTGGGGATACAAAGACAAAAAATCTAAGCAGTCCCTGCCCTCAAAGGATTTACTTCCCATTGAGATGAAACTTGCATCTTCCTAAATGAAGATAAAACATATATGAAGAAATTTAAATTATAATTGGGTGGGAGAGGTTCATCCTCATGTAGATGCACTAGAGCTTGGTCTTGGAGACTCCTGGGAACTTTCCAGCGATGAGCACAGCCTGTGTCCAGGTCTGGAGACCAAAAATGGGATATTGTATATGAATACAGGTAGGAAGTCTGTAAAAGGGGAGAGGAATCTATTATCAGCCTAGTTAGGGAGGGAGAAAGGAGAGGGGAAGAAATAAAAGGTGAAAGATAAGGGGAAGAGAGCAGGGGATCGGGGAGGGAGGAGAAAAAGAGAGAGAAAGGGAGAGACAGAAAAGGAAAGGGAAGAGGAGAGGAGGGAAAGAGAAAAGAAGATGGGGGAAGAAAGGGGAGACAGAATTCCAAACACCCCAAAAAAGTATAAATTTCCCCCAAAAAACCTCTGCATTTCACTTTCTAGAAAATTAAAACTCAAGAGAGGGGATAACCTAATCTAAGTGCTTGCACAGAGAAAGAAAGGCTCTTCATCTTCATCTTCATCTTCCTTCTTTTTGCTTTTTCAGGGAAGCAGTGCTCCCCAAGCTTCATCTGGACCCGGACTACCCTTGTGCGCTGGTGGGGAACTGGAACACCTGGTACGGGGAGCAGGACCAGGCCGGTGAGACCTCAGCTTCTGCCTGGAGGATCATGACTAGGGCCTAGCTTCCCCTTTCTTTCCCCAGAACCCCTTCTAACCTTGCCTCTGGTGACCCCTGCTTTTCACTCCCTGATTGCACTCTGAACTCCCTTCTCTACCCCTGTCAGAGGGAACTCTCCACTTTGACCCTTCTCAAAAGTTCCCAGTGACCCCAGACCTTGCCATCGGATGTAGTGGCCCTCCTTTTCATCCATCTTGCAGCTGAATTTTCTTCCCCGAATGTTATCTTCCTCAGTTAGAGTATGGATAAGCTCTATGAGGTTAGGGACTTTGCTTTTCTATTTGACTCCCTAATACCTAGCACAATGATTGGCACATAATAAGCCTCTATTTAACAAATGCATTTCATTCATCCACCCATCATCCTCATTTTAGACATAAGGGGACTGAGGTAAAGTTTTGTACAGCCATTTTCAGTTATGTCTGGCTCTTCATGACCCCATTTTGGGGAGTTTTCTAAGTAAAGACATTGGAATGCTTTGCCATTTCCTTTTTCAACTCATTTTTGCAGATGAGGAAATTGAGGTAAACAGGATTAAGTGACTTGCCCAAGGTCACAGAGCTAATAAGGACATGAGGCCAGATTTGACCTCATGCAGATGAGTCTCCCTGACCCCAGACCTGGCACTCTTTCCCCTATGGCATCATCTAACTGTCCATTTTAATGCTACAAGGAAACTCAGAGGTCATCTGGCCCACCCCGTAATGTCACATAAGAGAAAATGGAAATCCCAAGGGTAAAGTTACTTGTCCTCTTACTAGGCCCAGAAATAGTAGAGTTGGGATTTGCACTGGGGTGATTGTGGGACCTGTCAGGGGGTCACTTTAGAATCCCATGCCCCCTCTAGATGCGGCTCAGAGAGGTCAGAGAAGGTATGAAGATCCCAAATTGGCTGCCCTTGGAACATTGGCCCTTTTCTTCTCTCCCTTTTAAAATGTGGGAGACGTATTTTCGTATACACTGACACCAGATGGCAGTCGGGATGGGGAATGGATCCCATGCAGTAGAAGAATATGCTGCAGGAACTCGGAGCTCATAGCTCGGAAAAGAGGAGACTCGGGGGAGACATGATCACTGGCTTCTGTTATTATAAGGGCTATTATGGGAAAAGAAATTAGCTGTGTTGGGCTTGGCCCTGGAGGGAAGAACTGATAGCAGGGCGAGGAAAGTGCGAAGGAGCTGTTTTGGTTTGATGTCAGGAAAACGTTTGAGAGCCATCTTCAGTGGTGTGGGAGGTGGCAGGCGTCCCTTAAGGGAAGTAAGCGAAGACTTGGAGGGAAATATCCTGATTTATTCTGTGTTCAAGAGGCACATTTACTGGAGAACTTCCCAGAGGAGAAATATGGCTTCTAATGCCTCTTCTGACACCTACTGGTGTGTGACCAGGCATCTTACTTCACCCCTCGATATTCTAGATCAGATGTGTCAAACTCGGAGATAAGGGACCATTCAACGCTAAGTAAGGAGTCTTGCTGGCTGTACATCACCATTTTATCTATGTTCTGTTGTATTTTTAGTGACAGCTGGGTGGTGCAGTGGTTAGAGCACCAGAGCTGATATTAGGAAGACCTGAGTGCAAATTCAGCCTCAGACACTTACTAATGATTCTGTGAGTTTATCTTATTTGCCTCCATTTCTTCATCGATAAAATGAACTAGAGAAAGAAATGGCAAATCACTCCAATATCTCTGCCAAGAAAACCCCAATGGGGTCATGAAGCAACAGACAGGACCAAAAGACTGAATAAATTTTATTTTTATTAATTTTGTTAAATATTTCCCACTTACATTTCAATCTTATTCTTGTGTTTCACACCTCTTCCATGATCAAAAGATAAAGTGTCTGTCTCAATGGTGGAGAGATTTTTTCATCTGGGAGTTTCCTCTAACAATGAATTCATGAGTCTGCCCCCACTTCTATTTATTTATGCACATGTTGGTAAGTCCCTCAACAGAGTCCCTTCAAGCTCCCTGAAGATAGGGATTATTTTATTTTTGTCCTAGTTCTAAATCTAAGATCCTCTGATTTATAGTTTTAAAAAACAAAAAACCTTCCCAAGGTGGTGCATATTTTATTGTTCAGTCAGTCGTATCTGATTCTTTATGATCCCATTTGGAATTTTCTTGGCAAAGATACTGGAACATTTGTCATTTCCAGCTCATTTTATAAATGAGGAACTCGGGCAAAACTGGGTTAAGTGACTTGCCCAGGTTCACATACCTGTAAGTCTCTAAGCTTCGGAAGATGAATCTTTCTGATTCCAGACCTGGCTCTGTATCCACTGCACCACCTATCTGTCTGTGCCACCTAGCTAACCAGGCTAAATCTTACTGGCACATGATAGAATATTAACAAATACCTGCCAATGTATTGATGTTTTAAAGGAAATTCTTGTTAATGTCTGGGTTGGCCCACGTGACCTGAGAGGTCACTTCCAACACTAAGTCTTGGTGATTTCCTTTCCCAGGGAGTTCATAGAATCAGTTGAAAGGGACCTTATAAGGCTTTTTACACCAGAATAATGAGTCTCCACCTGAAAAAGGGTAATCCAGTCCTTGTCCTGACCTTGTTTTTTTAAAGTTTGATTTTAGCTACTTAAATAAAGGGCTTTGCAAAGCTCCCTAGTCTGTTTTATCTTGTCAGAGTGATTCTGTGTTCCAGACTGCCGAGATCATTTTTGAATCTTGGTTCGGTCATTGAATTAGCTGTTCTGCCAACTTTGTGTCATCTAGAGATTAAGTAAGAACCTCTTATTCACAGAATTATGAAGTTTGAAGGGACCTAGAAGGCATCTAACCTAATCCATGCTCCACAAATAATCCTTTCTCTAATATTTCCAACAAGGTCATTCAACCTTTCCTTGAAAGCCTCCAGTGAGGAGGGAGAACCTATTTCTCCATGCAGCTACCTACTTTTTTTTGGACAGTTCTACTTGTTAGAAAGCTGAAATGTGCCTTTCTGCAACTCTGATCCATTGAATGAATGAAAATGCATTTATTAAGTGCTTGTTGTATATTAAATCTTGTACTAAGGGCTTAGAAATCAATTAATAAGTATTAAATATTACTTACCAACTGTGTGGCAGACACTGTTCTGATTATTGGGGATACAAATTCAAAGAATGAAATAATCCCTGATTGCAAGAAGCTTGCATTCTAGTGGTGTGTATGTGTGTGTACGTTCACGCTCAACATAAAACAAATGTTTTATATAAACATATAAATGCTCCATAATTTTATAAGAGAATTGGGAAGGAGGAATAAAAGTAAAGATAGTCCCTGCCTTTAAAAACTTGCATTCTAATGAGGGAAATAGCACACGTAGGGGAGTGATGGCCAAATAGTACAGTGTTTTGTTTGGGAAAGTTAAAAGCCTTTTGAAAACGGTGACAGAAATGATTTGGTTTTTTCCCAGAACTGGAGGGTACGAAAGCCAGGAGACATACTTACAATGGTGTGGTGGCTAATGAGATTGAAAATGAAATGAAATGTGGTTGGAATCAGACCCTGACTATAGTGGGCACTGGAGGCACCCAATAATTAGCTACCATTCTCCAAGATGAGAGATCAGGCATGAAAGAGTTAAGTTTTTCAGAGCTTGGATTCTGGACTAGTCTGTATATCAGCTGGTAATATGGCTGGGGAATCCATTGTTTTTCTAGTTCTGCCCATTGGGGCTGAGTAGTATGAATCTAATCCCTTGTCACCATAACTTGAGTGACATTTGAAAGGCAGCCTTATTGTGACTATCATCATGGGGACTGATCTAGTCAAAGGAAAGTTCAGGAAAGTTGGGAAGCCCTGGGGTTGAAGATCTGGGAGGGATGGGCTGATGGGTTAAGGGAGCAGTATTTGGTTGACACTCTTTTTGACTTCCATCTCCTCACAGTACATTTGTGGCGATTCTCAGGAGGTTACCCTGCCCTCATGGACTGCATGAACAAACTCAAAGGCAACAAGGTAATCTATCAGCCAATAAGCATTTGTTAAGCACTATGTGCCAGGCAATGTACTAAGTATTGTATTTGGGGGGAAAAAAAAAGTAAAGGAACATGAGTAGCTCGTGAGTTTTAAAACAAATAAATAATTACTGGAAAAGGAAGTATGATGTAGAGCTGGCATTGGAAGCATCAAGGACCTGGGTTTGAGGTCTGAATCCTGCTTCAGATATGTATAGATAGTCATAGGCTAGTCACCGTATCTCACAGTGTTCCAGGCCACTCCCAAGTTGCAGACAGCTGGCAATTTGAACTAGTGGAAGAAAATTTTTCCCCTGGGAGTTCCCTAAATTGATGAAAATTAAAAGAGATTATACATTTAATAATCACCTACGGGGCACATGTCATGAGACTAGAAAGCTGATCTCAGAGCCTCTGACTTTATTTTTGTAGGCTAGTCACTTCTCTTTTCCTTCTACGTTTGTAGGTTTTGTTGCTATTGCTGTTTTTATATTTTTGTGTCTATTCTAATTCTTCTTTTTTCTCCTTTTGCATCATCTTATACTCCTAATTTGAGTTTTTTCTTTTTAAAAATCAATTTAACCATGACATCTTTTTATTAAATAACAGCTCCTAGTTTTATTAACCTAAGAAATTTTTTGTTTTCAATTTTTTTAATCTCTTATTTTCAGGATTTCTCTTTTGGAGTTTCTTAATTGGGTTTATTTACTTTGCTGGATTTCTAGTTATTTTTGGTTGCATGCCCAATTTGTTGATTTATTCTTTCTCTTTTTTATGGTTGAAAGTGTTTAGAGATATAAACTTTCCCCTAAGGACTTCTTTGGCTGCATCCCAAAATTTTGGTATGTTGTCTTGTTATTGTGCTTATCTTTAATGAAATTATTGATTGTTTCTGTGATTTGTTCTTTGGCCCATCCATTCTTTAGGACTGAGTTATGTGATTAATTAATTTTTAATGGTTTCATCAATTGCCCTTTATTGAAAATAATTTTTATTGCATTGTGATTTGCCCTTGGGGGAATAAAAATTTTAATTATAGTAAAAGATTCATTTAATATTTCCTCTTTTCTGGCTTGTTTATGGAGATTTTTATCCCCTAAGACACGGTCAACTTATATGAAAGAGAAATAAGTATACTCCTTTCTATTTCCATTCAGTAATCTACAAAGGTCTATTTTATCTAACTTTTCTAAAATTCTATTCAGCTCCACTTCTTTTTTGTTTAGATTTGGAGTAGGTTATAGAGGGAAAAAAGGAATAAAGAATTTTATTCTGTATTTCTCCCTGTATTTCATTTAACATTTCCTTTAAGCATTTAGATGCTATATAATTTGATGCGTATATGTTTAATATTGATATTAATTGTCTATGGTACCTTTCAGAAAATTGTAATTTCCTTGTTTATCTCTTTCATTTCATAAATCTACTGCTGTTGTTTTGTCTAAAATCGTGATCACAACCCCTTTTTAAAATTCCAGCAGAAACAATAGATTTTGCTCTAGATCCCTATTTTAAGTTCTGCATATCTTTCTGTTTCAACTGTTTGTTATAACAGCATAATTAGAGATTCTTCTTTCTAATTCATTTTGCTGTTCTCTTCAGTTTTATAGGTAAGTTCATCCCATTCAAAGTTTTGATTGCTAATTGTACATATCCTTGCATCTTATTCTCTTTTATCTTTCCTTCTTTTTGTTTCCCATCCCGTCTTTAAGCATTTACTTTGCTTGAGACTAAACTCTTCCTTAATCTACCCCTTCTCAACCGTAATCCTAATCCTTCTTCCCTTTCTTTCCTGTTAACTGTTAAGTGAAATGTATTTCTATACCAAACTGTGTGTATTTTGTCCTCCTTTGAGTGGTTCATATAAGAGTGAATGTGAAATATTATCCAGTTATCCCTATTCCTTCTTTTTTATTTGTATAGATTTTTATTTGTATACTCTAATTTGAGATAATTTTTCCCTTTTCCCTTTCCTCCAAATTTCATTTATTCTTTTTCCTCTTCTATTCTTCTTTTAAGATCATCAAAACATAATAATCACTCTCAGGGCTTCTGTCTATTTAGAATCCCTCTATGACTCCTAAAGATGATAGAATTCTAAGGGGGATACATGTATCATTTCTCCATGTTAGGAGGTAAATAGTTTTCCCTTGTTTTGTTTCTTGTGATTGCCCTCTTGCATTTACTTTTTTATACATCTTTTGAGTGCTGTGTTTATATTTCCAAGTGTTTACTCAATTTTGTTACTTTCATCAGGTGGGCTTAGAAATCCTCTATTTCCTTAAAAGTTCATTTCCTCCTCCACTTCTCCATAAGATTATATTCAATTTTTATGAATATAATAATTATAATTATATAATATTACATATTATGTATAATTATAAAAATATAATAATTATTATAAATAAATAAAATAAGTTGTTTTGTGTTGTAAACCTGTATCATATGCCTTTGGGGATATCATATTGCAAACTATTTCCTTATGGTAGTGGCTGCTTAGTCTTGTGTGATATTAACTGTGGCTCCTTGATACTTGAATTCTTTCTAGATATTGCTAGTATTTTTTTCTTTCACTTAAAAGCTCTGGGATTTTGGCTTTGATATTTCTGGGAGTTTTCATTTGGGAGTTTCTTTTACGAGGTGATTGATGGATTCTTTTTTAGTTCTATTTTACCTTCTAGTTCTATGAGATTAGGGAGATTTTGTTTTATGATTTCTTGAAATATGATGTCTAGTCTCCCTTTTGGTTATGGCTTTCAGGTAATATAGTAATTCTTCAATTCTCTCTCCTCAATCTGTTTTCCAGATCAGTTTTTTTTTTTTCTATGAGATACCTATATTGTGTTTTCTCTTATTTTTCCCAGTATTTTTCTTTATTCTAATATTTTGTGTTGTCATATCAATCAGTAAATATTTATGTATTACATTAAGCCTGTATTCTGTGCATTACAGTCCCAGGCATTGTGCAAGGTACTAGAATCATTAGTTTCTGATTGGTCAGTTCTAATTTTCAGAGATTTTTTTCCCCCTTTGGTTGGGTTTTGTGCCTTTTGTGTTAAGCTGTTAATTCTCTTTCAAATTTTTCTTTTATAGTTTTCATTTGGTTTTAAAAGTAATTTTTAATTCTTTTAAAAAATTTTGTTTCATTTTTTCCAGGAATTCTTAATAAATTTGTGCCCAAGCTGTGGGTTTTGCTTATAGATATTTTGATTCATTTGGATTTGTGTCTTGAGCACCTTTTCACAATAAAAACTTTTTATGTAGAATTCTTTTTTGTTTACTCATTCTTCCAGCCTTCTTCCTGACGTCAGAGTTGATATTGAGGCTAAACCTTCTTCCCTTGTGGGATGAATGTCTCATTTGAACTTATGTCCTCTTGAGTACTTCTGCTGCTTGCTTGGTTTTTCATCCTCCTTTGCTTGTGTTATTCTAGCTCTTAATGAGAGCTCAGGCTGAGGACCCAAAGCTGCTCCCGAGATTCCTGATCCAGGTCAAAAATCTAATCAGTGCCTTTCTTGTCAGTGAGCTCTCTGTAAGTCTTTGAGCTTGGTTTGAGACAACACTCCTGTTGTCTTGCTCCTGGCTGGCTGGCTCAGCTAGGCTCAGCCACTATCAACAAAGCATGAAAGCTCTTGGTGGTCAAAGTGACTAAAATGGAGGCTCTTCTTTGGCCTGGAATTCCCAACTTCATTTTTCTACTGCAGGTTTCAGGCTGGGCGGGAGAATGGAGCTGAGACCATGCTTCATTCTTAAGGTCATAAATATACAGTTAGTGTTTTTGTTTTTGGGTTGTTTTTTTTTTTTTTAATTTTTATTTCTTCCTAGCTCAGTACATAGTCTAGGGCTTGCAACTGCTTGTCTCTCTGGAATTCTTCCCTCCCCCTCTCCAGCCACAAGTTCTTAAGTTCCCCTTTTATTTATGATCCAGAACTGGGTAGTGATCAACAAAGCTTCCAGAGGATACTTATTCCTGCATCTTGTACAAGCCATGATTCCTTATGTGGTTCTGAGATTTTTCCTTGGTGCACAGGCTTAGTCCTTTTTAGTCCCTGTACTCCAGAATACTCCATCCTGGGCTCTTGATCAGACCTTATCCTCAATATCTTTAGACCTTTCTGTCTGTCTTCCTGTGTTAATCTAACCTGGAAAAATGACTCACTGTGCTATTGTTTTATTCATTGCAATATAATGCATTTTTCAGATCTTTATGGAGAAGAGAGGGAGGTAGGGGTGGAGGGGGGAGCTTGATTGCTCTTCCTGATACTCAGCCATCTTGGCTCCACCTTTTGAGTCTTGCAGTATTTCTTAGTATTCTTAATCTTTGTTGCACAATAATAATTCATTATGTTGACCGATGACATTTTCAGTCAATATCCAACCAATCGTAGCTTGTTTCCAATTTGGGTTTTTTTTACTCTGCCTTATTAAGGTGCTCCCATATAGATAAGGGTTTTTCCTCTTTTGTTATTGTTAGCAACTGATATTCTTTTGCAATTTGATATCTGTGGATCACTTTATTACCTCCTAACAATCCTGTGAGCCTGTGAGCCAAATGCCATTTTTCCAGATGAGGGACCTGGGATTGAAGGAGATTAACTTGTTCAAGGTCACATAGCTACCGAGTGTCTCAGTCTTCCCAAGGTCTTCCTGATGATAAATTCAAGGCTATTAAAGTGATTGAGTCACTCAAATCCAAGGCTTGTGACTTAATATCTACTTACCTCTAAACACGATCTATAAGATATGTTTGATCTGTCTTTGTTTCGCAGCTGAGAAAACTGAGGCTGAGGGAGTTTTAAGTGATAATTAATCATAGTACAATTTTTATAATGTTTTAAGGTTTGCAAAGTTAAAAAATATATATAAGATATATGTGTGTATGTAATTTGATTCTCACAACAATCTTGGGAGGCAGGTGCTATAATTATTCCCATTTTATAGGATAAAATTTCCCTTATGAGGAAACTAAAGTAGACAGAGCTCAAATGACTTACCCAGGATCATTCAGTTAAGCTAGTTAGTGGCTGGGACAAAACTTAAGCTCCAGCCTTTGGGAGTCCACATCCAGCATTCTATTCCTCAGCTCCTTCCACCCTTCCTTCCATGTACTGACTGAGTCCTGAGTTATGTGACTTTTCCCTCTTTGACATTTCTATTAGCAACCCACACAGATGTTCTGTGCCCCATCATTCATTCATTTGTTAAGTTATTTATATAATACCTACTATGCACAAGGCATTAGGGTACTGGTTTAGTACCTCCACTAAACACTTAGATAGTGTTCTAAGCTAAATCTAACCCTTCCTCTGGTCTCCCTGTTATACCATGGCTAGGCTAGGTTCCTTTCTGGGGCTACCAGGGGCTATCCTACTGTGTGCCTCCACAGGAGTACCTGGAATTCCGGAAGGAGAGGAGTAAGATGCTGCTGTCCAGGAGAAACCAGCTGCTTTTGGAATTCAGTTTCTGGAATGAGCCCCAGCCTCGTGAGGGCCCCAACATTTACGAACTAAGGACTTACAAGCTGAAGGTAATTCTGGCCTTCCTTCCTGCCTCACTCCTTTTCCCTTCTCAGAGCCAGGTTGCAGAAGCCATGGGGATCGAAGGGCCGTATATCTCTGCACGTGGCCACCCCTGTGCTCTCGGCCCACCCCATCCCCATTCCCGTGGCACATTCAGCTAATCCAATGCCTTACGTGCTTGGTCAGACACTTGCTATGTGTAGGGAATTAGGGAAAGGATTGAGGTGCAGAGAAAACATAGCCCTTCTAATAGGATAATAATAATTCTGGTAGGATATGCAGTGTTCCAAATCTATTGTCTCCCACTTCTGAAAAGAGGTAAGGAATAAAACCATTTTTTAAGCGCTTGACGCTGTTATCCCCCATTTTACAGATACAGAACACTGAAACTCATAAACGTGAAATGATTTGCATCTATACTCTGCAGTACAGGAAAACTCATTAGCAAAGCATTATGTGAGATCAGAGAAAGGAAAATCATCTCTGGCGGGAGAAATCAGGCGAGGCTTTCTAGAAGAAGTGACCTTGAAAATATGAATAGAATTCATTAGATGAAGAAGAATAATCATTTCACACTGAAATAAGATCCAGGATTAAGGTGAACTCAGGTCTCTGGGATGGAGAGATAATGTCTCTTTTCGATGTCTCTGATTAGCCTCGGAGCTGAAGTTAATACTAGAAGGCCAGTGTCTGTATTACTAATCCCTTATGTTTCTTTTCAGCCAGGGACCATGATTGAGTGGGGAAACAACTGGTGAGTAAGAGCGCATGGCCTGAAAGGAGCATGGGAGTGAGAGAGACCATTCTTAGTCTCACCAAACCTTCTTGTTATTATTATTTTTTTTAATGAATAATGTATTGCTATCTTAGTTTTACATCCCTTCATTTTCCACTCTTTCCTTCCAATATATACCCCTCCCAGATGAAGAGGAAGAAAAAAAATTGAGCAAAATTTACTGAAACATTAGCCCAGTCTGATATAGTATGTAGCGATCCATTGGGTAGGAGGTGCATCCTTCTATCTCTTCCTCAAGGCCAAACAATCATCTTTGTTTACCCAGAATTTTTTCAACATCTCCTTGCAGTCATTCATTTTTTTAAAATAGTTTTTATTTACCAGATATATGCACGGGTAATTTTACAACATTGACAATTGTCAAACCCCTTGTTCTAATTTTCCCCTCCTTCCCCCCCCACCAGATGGTAGGTTGACCAATACATATTAAATATTTTAAAATATAAGTTAAATACAATATATGTATACATGTCCAAACAGTTATTTTGCTGTACAAAAAGAATCGGACTTTGAAACAGTGTACAATTAGCCCGTGAAGAAAATCCAAAATGCAGGCGGACAAAAATAGAGGGATTGGGAATTCCATGTAGTGGTTCATAGTCATCTCCCAGAGTTCTTTCGCTGGGTGTAGCCGGTTCAGTTCATTACTGCTCTGTTGGAGCTGATTTGGTTCATCTCATTGTTGAAGAGGGCCACGTCCATCAGAATTGATCATCATACAGTATCGTTGTTGAAGTACACAATGATCTCCTGGTCCTGCTCATTTCACTCAGCATCAGTTCATGTCAGTCTCTCCAGGCCTTTCTGAAATCATCCTGTTGGTCATTTCTTCTTATAATCATTCTTTAAGTTGTTTTCCTGCTCCTACTTATTTCTCTATGTTTCAGATCATAGAAGTCCTCCTGTACTTCAAACTTTCATAGTCATCATTTCTTACAACCCAATCCTATTCCATCGCCTTCATCTGCCATAGGTTGTTTAGCCATTCCCTAGTTAATAGTTTTCTTTGTTTTCTATTCTTTGATACCTCAAAAAAAGAAGAAAATCCATCTGATTATTTTGCCGTTTATGATTTATTTATGGCAACCTTTCATTTGGTCATTGACTTCTATGAGGTATGTGATTGCTGTGGCAAAGGATATGTATGTTCTGATACATATTCCACTTATGTTCTTAGCATATTCCACTTTGCTTTCTATAGCTGGACCAAGTTACAGCTCTGTCATCAGTGTATGAATGTTCCTGTCTTTCCGACATTGGCTCTTCCCATCTTTGTCAATTTGCTGGCTGTGATCACTAAGGCTTCTGTTAGCGAGTCAGAATGTCTGGTTCCCTCTCTCCTTTTTGTCCCTCCTCCTGCAGATCAGGGCTCAGATGGGAGAACTGAAAGGTTAATCTATTGGTCTCCAAGACGGCAGTAGCATTCTCCTTCTCTCTTTCCCTCACCCAACCTTCTTTGAGGAACTAACAAGGTTAACACTCGCTAGCACTACATAGGGCTATAAGGTTTGCAAAACATGATCTCTATAATAGCAATTGTAATGACGATAGCATTTATAAATTATTATTAATAATATTTATAGAATGTTAAGGTTTGCAGAGAGTTTTACAAATATTATTTCAGTTGGTCCCATAACAACCCTGGGAGGTAAGTACTATTATGATCTCTGTTTTACAGATAAGGAAACTGAGGCAGGCAGACAGTAAATGACTTGCCCAGAGTCAGAAAGGTCCATCATCCTATCCATTGGACCAGATAGCTGCCTCTTATCTCATTTGAGCCGATTAATTTTTTTACCCAATACCATGAGCTCAAAACTATATTGCAGGGGTTCTCAAACTATGGCCCGAGGGCCAGATGCGGCCCGCTGAGGACATTTATGGGGCCCACCAGGTTATGGCAACTGGGCTGAGGGCGGAGTTTTTGTGTGAGTTTTTGTTTTTACTATAGTCCGGCCCTCCCACAGTCTGAGGGACAGTGACCTGGCCCCCTATTTAAAAAGTTTGAGGACCACTGCTATATCGAACCAGAGCTTCAAAACAGGTCAGCCACTAAGCTATGGCCTCTTCCTAACTTCCTTTCTGCCCTCCTCCAGGGCTCGAGCAATCAAGTACCGTCAGGAAAACCAAGAAGCTGTGGGGGGCTTCTTTTCCCAGATTGGAGAGCTCTATGTGGTCCACCATCTCTGGGGTAGGTTGGTCTTTCTCTCATTTCTTGTCTTGTAGGTCAGAGACAACTGGGCTTCAGCAATCTATTTTGCCCTCCCTATTTTCTGAGATATAGCCCCCTTGATTGACTAAGGCAAAAGAGAAAGAAAAATCTTGGGAATTTAGAAAAGAGAAATAAGAGTATCCTTCCCTTGGCCTTGTAGGTGATGGACTGAGGCCTGGAGTGTCCTCTCTTGGATGTGGATATGAGCCCTAGTGGATGTTGGGAGTAAATCAGTAAAAATATCAGCCCACATCTCGGCAACACATTTTAGATCAGGAGTTCTAGATGTTTTTTAGTATCTAAGACCTGGGTCTCTTACCCACTTTGGCTTTTTAGTAATGCTATGAATCCTTCCCCAAAAAATGTAAATGGTTGAAGGAAATAATAAATTTCACCTTCTGGTGAGTGAAAATAGAGATATAATTATTTTTTGCAGACCTGTTGGAATTTATCCACGGATTCCTTTATGGACTCCTGTTCTAGAGCAAGGGACATATGAATCCCACCTTATTCTTCCCTGCTCAGGCCATATCTGGAATCCTGTGTGCAATTTAAGGTGTCACCTTTTAGCAAGGACATTGGGGGGAAGGGCCAAGATGTTCAGGGTGCTGGAAACGAGATCCTGTGAGGACTGATGAAAAGAACTGTGGGTGTGGATCATTGGCTAAGCTGTCAGTCTTTGATGTGTATGTGTATCTGCATTTATTCCTTCCTTTTTTTCTGCCTTGTTCATGGTGATGGCTGACTGGGTAGGGATAGATTCTGAAATGAAGGTGATGGAAAAACCAAAGAGATCTGTATATATTTAGAATTAAAAAGACAGAGAAAGAACTGGGCATGTTTAGCCCAGAAAAGATCAGGCTTAGTGGGGATTTGGTTGCTGTCTTCTTTCTTTTTCCCTGGACTTAGCCAACCCCAATAAAATGAGCATTTGTATTTACATATAAAAAGTATTACAGAAAAAAGAGGATTATATATGAAGCTGTCTTCAAGTATTTGCAATGGGCTGTCATGTGAAAGAGGGATTAGTTTGTTCTCCTTGGCCCCAGAGGGCTGAATCAGAAGCGATGGAAGATTCAGAGATTTAGGCTGGATGTCAGAAAACCCCATTCCCTGTGACAGCTGCCCCAAGGTAGAATGAGCCGCTTCCAGAGGCGGTGGGCCCACTCCTCCTTTCTGGAGATCTTTGAGCAGAAGCTGCCCGATGCACCATTTGTCAAAGATATTATTGGAGGAGCTAATTTTTCAGTTGGAGCTTAGAGTGGCTGCCTTTTGAGAGCCCTTTCAACTTAGAAATTCCATGACTAGACTTAGCTCTCCTCCACTTAGAATCTTATGATCAAAGAAATCCCTCATGCCCACAATACCAACTCCATTTCTAGGATTACATCATCATAAATATTCCCTTTCGGTCCTTGTGATAATTCAGAAATTCAGCGTATTTGAATTTCAGTTTCACAGACATTGAAACTGAAAGGTTATGGGACTCTTCCCTATGCCAGTGGCAGACCCTGGATTTTGCTCCATGTTCCATGGATCCCAAGGCCTATGCATCTTCCATTATTCCACCATCCTTGTTAGACAACTTATACATATTCTTAAGATTTCGTGATCTAAAATTAATTTATAAAGGTGGCCACGAGCATTCTGGGTCAGCCTGTGGTATGTTCTGGCCAGTATTTTCTCCCACCTCAATGCTAACTTTTAAAGTTGTTGGTGTTCCATTTTCATTCCTACCTTATAGGTAGGAATCACTGAATCTGAGAAATGGAAGGGACTTCAGGGCCCCCCCTCATCCTTTAACCCGTATATAAAGGACTTCTCACCATAATATACCCAATTAATGGTCTTCCAGCCTCTGCTTGATGACCTCCAAGAAAGGAAATCAGCCCTTTCCATTTTGGGAGAGCTCTCATGAAGAGGAACCCTAAAGTGGGCACTTTGTACCTTTCTCCTATTGCTACTAGACCTTCCCTCTAGGGACAAACAGAACAGGGCTGATCCCTCTTCCAGGAGATAACCCCCTTCAAATCCTTAAAGAGAGCTCTGTCCCCACCCTCTCTCAGCCAAGTCTTCTTTCCTTCAGCCAGAGTGTTTATTCTTATCACCAAAATCCCCAGGACCAGTCAGATCCGAAAGCCTGGGCCTTCTCAAAGGTGAATAGTCAGTCAGCATTTATTAAACACCAACTGTATGTCAGCTGGCTCTTAGTTTCTCATCAGTAAGGTGCCTCCAAATTAGATCTATTTCTAGGGACCCTACAGATATTCCCAAGCTGGAGAAGAGACAGAAGAAGTCCCACCTGACCTTGAAATCCCCATTTAACAAACACATCACGTTTCTTCTGCCTCTAGCCTATAAAGATCTGCAGTCCCGAGAGGAAACTCGAAATGCAGCCTGGAGGAAGCGGGGCTGGGACGAGAATGTATATTACACAGGTAAGGTGCTTGGCAGCCGTCCTGCCCTTTTCAGCTTCTGATCTCATTGCCACCATCCTCAAGAGCAGGGCTGCTGTTAATTGATCAAGAAGGATTTATGAAATGCTGATTAGTTCCCGGGTTCCACACTGGGCACCCAAGATACCGGGACAAAAATTCTTCAGTTCCCCCAGAGGCTTCCATTCTGTTGGGGGAAGGGGAGCTAGGTGAGAGACAATATGATGCAGCAGAGAGGGCTGAGTTTGGAGTCAGGTCCTGATGTTCAGGAGTCACTCAGTCTGAGTGTTAGGTTCTTACTAAGTGCTAATGAGATGATGAGATACTAGGTTCTTACTAAGTGCTAAGTCGGTACTTAACAATTTTCTAGTTCCCGCCTTTAAAGGGAGTTTTTCAATGGGAGGATAGGAGCTAGCCTGGACCTTCCCATCTGGGGATCGCAATGTTTTTCTTTTTTATCTTTTTCTTTGCCAGGCAATTGGGGTTAAGTGACTTGCCCAGGATCACACAGCTAGTGAGTGTTAAGGTCTGAGGCCAGATTCGAACTCTTCTCCTGACTCCAGGGCCAGAGCTCTAAGGGTCTCAGTTTCCTACTCGTAAAAGGAAAGAATTGAGCTAGACTGTCTTGAAGGCCCTTGCCAACCTTGAATCTGTGAGCTGAAGATTTGTGACATTTCATATTTGTGTGTGTGTGTTCTCTTTCCTCCCCACCTACCGCTATAGAATATAAATGCTTTGAGGGCAGGGCAGATTCATTTTTAGTTTTGTATCCCTAGCACAGTGCCTAGCAAACAGTAGGCACTTAATAAATGCTTGGACTCACACTGGACTAACGTACCTGGGTATCTAGTTAGACACTTTTGTGGTCTTCTCCATTGAGTAAATGCCCTCTCCTTCCTCCCTTTTCTTCTCCATTATGTGGTCTCCCCATGGGAAGGACTGTGGAGAATATCTATATGCTGGTTATAACTTGTAGCATTTTCTCCCAAAGGATTTCCCGAAAGGGAGGCTATATAAATCTTGTCCCCATTTTACAAGCAAAGAGAGATGAGACAATTTTTAATAGACATACAGGGACAAGGAGTCCAGGGCAGGAGCCCAAGATCTGGGCTGTGGGCTGTTTCCGTCAGTCCGGGCTATTTCCCGATCTCCTAGAGCCAACTGTGACCTGCGACTGAGCCTGTTTTTGTACAGACTGCAAACCAATTTGCCTTTTAAAATGGTTTTACGTTTAACACTTGTATGCTAAATGTACTTGTAATAATTTACATTTAATGTTAAAAACCAATTTTACCTGACAAAGAATATAAAACTGGTCAGCAGGCCAGATTTGGCCCACTGGAGATGGTTTGCCCTGGGGTGAGGTCTATGGCATGGTAGCTGGAGGTGTCACTGTGACCTGGTGGATAGAGAGGTACCCTCGAATCAGGAAGGAGCTGGTTTGCCATTTATGGACTGTCTGGCTCCGGGTAAATCATTAAACCTCTCCACACTCTGGCCAACTCTCTGTGGAGCAATTGTTGACCTGTAGGGGGAGAAGGAGTTTGCTCATTGGGAGGTGCCCAGATTGATGAAGGGCCCTGGAAATGAGTCCGTTGTGTATCACAGCAGTTACACAGGAGATAAATCTGCCTAAAGAATAGAATCTAAGAAAGGATGATGGAAAAGGAGAGAGAGCTGATTATGAAGCTGAAGATAACCAGGGACAGCCGTGGGTCCTGGCAGGAGAAAGGGAGGAGGGCCTCCATCATATTGAGTGGACCCTTGGGGATGAGCGTATGGGAGGCCCTGGATTGTCGGTATCCAGGACGGGCTGTTTCATTGAAGGGAACGCAATATCAGAGAGCCAGTGGCATCTTGGTGGGAAAATGGATGTAAAGGGCTTAGAATCACTGTAGAAAAGTCCCTGCTTATGGGGGAGAGGTCCTCTGCACAGCCCCAGTGACCTTAATCCTTTCTTTCCACAGTCCCCCTGGTACGGAACATGGAGTCTCGTATCATGATTCCCCTGAAGATCTCACCCCTCCAGTGAGCCTGCGGACTCCTTCCTCATTCCCGGAGGGAGCTGCTAGCCAGAAGAACCCCTCCCCAGGCACTCTCCCCCCGCCCCACAAGCTCCTCACCACCTTACACCCACTTCCCCTGCTCTCCCCCCTCCTCAATCCTCCCAGATTTTATGCTTTATTCCTTCTCTGGGGTCCATCAGACTCCCCAGGGAGGTAGGTCAGGCTGGGCTAGCTAAAATAGACTAAGACCTATCTGCTGCCAACCCCCATCCACCTTCTCCCCGTCCTGTGCTTTGGTTTCAGGCAGCTAGGTGACTCAGTGGATGAAGGTTGGGGCTTGAAGTCAGGAAAACCAGAGCTTAAATCATGTTTAACTAGCTGGGTATTTCCCTTCATCTCTCTGGACCTCAGTTCCCTCATCTGTAAAATGGGGCTAAGAATACCTACCTCACAGGGTTGTTGTGAGGAGCAAACAAGATAACGTACGTAAATGGCTTTGCAAACCTTAAAAACTAGCTATTATTCCTCTCAGATTCTCCTCATTCTGCCAGCTTCTGATTTCCTTTTCCCAAGACCCCTCAGCTCTGGCTGCCTCTGCTCTCCTTCCACGAAAACATCCCAGATGCGATCATATTTACACGCGGGGCGGTGTTGGAGCTTCGAGGCAAGGTCTGAGGCCAGGCTGTGCCACTTCTGGCCTCCCTGATGCCCCTGAGCCGAGTCCCTCTCTTTGCTTCTTAACGTAGGCTCTTAAAGGGATCCTGAGTCAGAGAGAGGGCCGACACAGGTCAAGACTGTTGGGTTGGGGGCTTTTAAGCTCAGCTTCTCAGAGGGCGGCGGGCTGTAAAAACAGCTCACTGCCTGAGCCCCAGGGCCCGATATAAGCGGCGTTGTATTTGCGCTGTTCCCGTCTCCACGTCTCTGGGTTGGGATTTTAGGTATTACTGCGGCCACCTGACCGGCAGGAGAGGAGAGTTCTGGGCTGCGTTCTCCCTTCCCCACTGGCTCTAGAATGGGGCTTTGGCCATCACCTCATTCTCTCTCCTCCTTCCTATATTCCTTAGTGTACAGTCCTTCCTTCCATCAGCATCTTTGCCCCCATTACCCCGGAGGAGCAGGGTTGGGTCTCTTCAGGTCCCAGACCCTACAAATCACGCCCAGAGGCTTGGACCCATTCCCCTCTGGGGCAGCCTGGACTGAAAGTCACTGACTGGCCTAATTAAATATTTAATAGCAATGGTGTTTGCTCTTCTTCACTTGCCAGGAATCTTCCCCCAGCTGCCCCAAGATTCCAGAGCTAGGAGAGATTGGAGCTGGTGAAGGGGAGGAACTAAGCAGCTCGGAAGAGGAGGTTGGAACCAAAGGGGCAAGACGGGTTGGAGTTTTTCAGCGAGATTCGTGGGAAAATCATGGGAGGTAGCCTCTTTCTCCCAAAGGATCGTAGAGTCTGGGAGAGGGAAGGCCCAGGGAGAACTCTTTCCCAAGGGCGACTACCCCATGGATTACCTTGTTCTAGAGGGCCTAGAGGACAGGACCAGGGGGAGGGGCGATCCAAAGATGGCAGGTAAGACTTCTTCCTTACAATTAGTCTTGAGCTCAGTGCCAAAGGCAAGAGCTCCACGGTGACTTGGGTATCACAGTTTGAGTCAGAGGATCTCGGCGGCCAGTCCATAGCAGGAAAGGAATCCACATCTTAACCTGCCGCTGCCGGGTCTTCCCGAGGAGGAGGCGCCGGGCGTCCGCCCCACTCTAGCGTAACTCTCCACGTCTGGAAATCTGTCCTGGGGTCAAATCCAAACTGCTTTCGCTGCCAAGTGCCCCCTTCGCTTCAGCTCTTCCTAACTGCAGAGGGGCATTGGGATTTAAACATCGGGCAGTCAGGTGGCTCCAAGAACCAGGAGGACCTGAATTCTAATCCTGCCTCTGACTAAGTGACTTGGGCGAATGACGGGCCTCGGTTTCCCTGTAGGTAAAGTGGGGCTAATAAGAGCACCCATTTCACAATGATTTTGTAAGATTAAAGGGGGGGACATGTAAACCGGAAAAACTATGTAGATACCGCTGTTCTCACCTATGGAAGGGCGAGAGTCACCTTGAATTGAGGAGATTATTTTGAGATATTTGAGGAGGGCTTTTATTTTGTTTGTCTTTTTACTAAGAGAAGTAGGACGGGATTTCGCGGCAGTCAATTCATTTACTTTTTAGCTAAATTCTACTTAAAGGGACCGACTCGTTTGACGTTTAACTTAGCGATAAGGAGCAGAAAAATTGGTCCAGTGAGTACAATACTGTTGGAAATGAGCCCGTGAGAGGGGAGGCGGGGGAGGGGAGGCAGAGCTAGAGAGAGGCAGAGAAACCAAGCAGCACCCACTTAATCCTGCCGAAACCCCCAACCCGAAATTTACTCCAGTTTGAATAAAGATCAAGACAATCGCTGTATGTCAAGTAATCCCAAGTGAAAACTACCCAGATTTTTCAGAACCAGCGGGGAAAATGAAACGGAAAAGAATCCCCTGATTCCCTCCTCAAAGAAATCCAAAGGAAAATTCTAGAAATAATAATAGCACAGCCGACATGGAAAGTTCCTGCAACGAATGCACATCCAGCATTCAGGAAGAAGTAACAGAGCAAAGCCAGAGGAGAGCGGGGAATCAGAGTCCCAAAGGCCGGACATGTTGGTTTATAACCAGAATAACCCCCTGCGGAGCGAAAGTTGTGGGAGCAAACATCGCGGGAGACAGCCAGAGTGCCTGGGAGCGGCCGTGGCGCCTGGGAGCGGCCCGGGCGCCTGGGCTTCGAGGGACCGGGGCGCCTGGGAGTGACCGGGGCGCCTGGGCTTCGAGGGACGGGGCGCCTGGGAGTGACCGGGGCGCCTGGGAGTGGCCGGGGCGCCACGGCCTCGAGGGACCGGACACGGGCGCGGGAAGGGTGTGAACACAGAAAATGAAGACTTGCTTGTGTGCCGCTGCTTTGTGTGTGTTTCTTTGGACTTTTTTCATTTGGCCTTGACCTGGAGAGAAGGTCCGAGCTCTAACGCGGCTCGGGCGGGGCCAGTCTCTCTCTCTCTACCTGCCCCTCAGCGGCTGCTTCTGGGAAGCGGGATCCTGGTAGCAGCTGCCTGGGGGCGGGGGGGGGGGGGGGGGGGGGGATAGAGGAGACATTAGCGAGCGCTGAAGGGGGGAGGGGGACGAGCGGCACCGACCAAGGTTTGGGGAGGCCGGCTGTGAAAGTAGCAAGACGGAGGGATGCTTTTGAGGAGGCGGGCCGAGACCATAGTTCCAGGCAACATTTTTGTGTGTTCTATCATGTTCACGGAAATGCGGCTGTGATTGTTTGGGGCGTTAAGTCCGAAATAAAAATAAAGTGGAAGCGCTCCGCCCTTCACACGGGGACAGCGGGCCAGTCCCGGCTTCACCCTCGGCTCCCTGGGCCTCGGGGCCCTTCTCGGGGAGGAGACTTGGGGATGGGCTCTGAGGCCCCGCAGGCCGGGCCCCCAGGAGACCGAGATCTCGGCGTCCGATGAAGGCGGAGACTGCGGAGACCGCCCTGCCGGAAATCAGGGATTCTCAGGGATGGAAGTGAGACAAAATACCTTCCACCTCTCAGAATCCCTATTTTCTTTCAGGGCCCCAGCTGCGGACGGCCGATAAAGGCGCATCGCCACCGCCTGAGCCCTCGTTTCCACGCGTCTCGGTTTAGCTGAGGTTGGGGGACTTGCTCACGTCGTGGCAGGTGGCGGAGGCGGGCCTCGAACTGTCTGAGGAGCCTGAGGCCTTTCCGCCAGCCGCGCTGCTCCCGCCCGCACAAAGGGCGCAAGTGTGAGAATAACAGACGCTCGGACGCCTGAACTGAGCGCTTGCGGTCACTAGGGGGTAGCAGAGAGTCCCGGCGCGCGCCGCTCCTCCCGCCTGCTCTCTATGGAACTCGGGGGCGTGGCTCGGGCTCTCTAGCCACCGGAAGCGGAAACCTCGCCGGCTCTCGTTGGGTGTGTGGTGGCGGCGGCCGAGGCGGGCTTACTTCTTCCGCTGGGTTCCCTCCGGGCCCGTGGACGCGAGGCCCTGTTTCTGTTTGCCCCACGGACGACCACGAGAGCTCCAGCGGCCTCTCCGAGCGCCAGCCCGAGCCCCGGGCCGGCCCTCAGGTACGTGCCCTCCGGGGCCGCCGAGCCCCTCCCCCACGCGGCTGGGCCCGTCCCCCTCCGTGGGGCCCCGACTCCCGTTCTCCGCCTCCGCCTTCTCCCCCCACCTTTCCAACTGCTGGGTCGCTCCCTAGTCGCCATCCTGCAAGTGGCCCCTCCCCCACCGGCTCCTTTTCTTACCCCTCCTCCGCACTCCTGGCCCCGCCCCTGGCCCCCCCATCCGTCTCTGTTGAGCCTCTACCGCACCCCTAAACTTTCAGCCGAGCCCCTTCCCTTGGACCTACCGCCTCTGCCCCCAACCGAACCCCTCTCTCCCTGACGCTTTCCCGGCCTTCCCTCCCCTCTGCCGGGCCCATTCTTTCCAGCTGACCCCTTCAGTGCCCCCTGCCTGCAGCCTTCTCCGCTCCGGACCCCTTTGAGCCCTGCCCCCCTTTCCATCCCTCAGATTGAGCCCCCCCCCCATTTTCCCCCTCCCTCCTTCATCAGTTTAAGAGATGGAGCTCCTCCCCAAACTTCCCCCCCTCCTCCCCGGCTCTTCCATCTGTCCGACTGAGCCCCGCCTCCCCCAGGCCCCGACCCCCAGCTGGTTTCCCTTCCCAGCCCTCCCGCAGCCCGGACTGCCCCGGGGGCCAGCCGCCAGTCACAGGCGTGCTCTCCACCCTCCTCCCCTCTCTCCTCCCGCCCGTGCCCCGAGCCCCAGGCCCCTTCAGGGCACGGCTGGCAGTCCGAGGGGCCGAGCCTGGAGCCGGGCATTTCCTTGAGGGCCAGTCCCCCCGGGAAAGGCCTTGTTCCCGGCTCCCCCGGGGACTGTTCGCATTCCTTTATACCCATTTCTCAGGATCTAGTGACTTCCCTCAGCCTCGGTTTCTCCCCGTAAGAATGATGGGGGAGGGGACTAAGTGATCTGTAAAGTCCCATTGAGTTTTAAGCCAGCCTGGCCTCTTGCCCTCAAGAGCCGTGTTTTCTAGACTCTGGAGAACGGACACCGCCCGGCTTGTGTCTGCCTTCCCTGATGGGGCACAGTGACTCTCGGAGACCGAGGCGGTGACCGCCTCGCTTTTAAGCAGTGTTTTAATTTTCCAAACCGCGAGAAGCCGGTGTTCAGCATTGGTCTTTGCGAAGCCTTGTGTTCCACGTTTTCTCCTTCTCCTTTTCCCTACTCCCTCCATAGACAGCATGTAATCCGATGTAAGTTAAGCATCTGCAGTTCCTCCAAACGTATTTCCATGTTTGTCATGCTGAAAAATCGGATCAAAACGGAAAAAACACGAGAGAGAAAAAATAAGGCGACAAAAACAATAACAAAAAAGGTGAAGACATTGCGCTTTTATCCGCATTCAGTCTCCATGGTTTTCCCCGATGCGGACGGCTCTTTCCATCATGAGTCTGTTGGAATTGCCTTGAATCACTTGTTGAAAAGAGCCGCGTCCATCACGGTCTGTCATGCATAGTCTTGTTGTTGCCGTGTACAGCGATCCTGGTCCTGCTCACTTCCCTCAGCATCAGTTCATCTCCCCGGGCCTCTCTGTACTCCTGCTGGTCATTTCTCACAGAACAATAATATTCCATCGCCTTCATCTGCCACAATTTATTCAGCCATCCCCCACTGATGGGCAGCTATTCAGTTTCCAGTTGCTTACCACACAAAAAGGGCTGCGACATACATTTTTGTACATACGGGTCCTTTTCCCTTTTTTTGTGATCTCAGCATTTATTTTTGTAAGATTTTATGCTCCAAATTTTTTTCCCTCCCTCCTTCCCTTACGTCCCCAAAACAGCAAATAATCTGATAGAGGTTAAATATGTGCAATTTTAAAAACGTATTTCCATATTTGTCATGGGCAAGAAAAATCAGACCAAAAGGGAGAAAACCATGAGAAACAAAGAAAAAGTGAAAATGCTTTGATCCGTGTTCACTCTCCATAGTTGTCTCCTTGTGTGCCGAGGCATTTTCCATCCCAGTTCTTCCCCATTCCCACCCCCACCTCCAATTGAAATTGCCTTGAATCTTTGGTGACCTTTTAGAGCCCAGCTTCTTAAACTGGTTCACAGTCCCCTGTGGAACCTCGTGACTGAATGTGGGGGCCGTGAGATTAGGATTTCCTATCAGTAAATGTTCGGTTTGTATGCCTACTTGATATACCGGATACCTAGGGTTATGTAAACGTTTCTCTGGCAAAAATGGGTTGTAAGCGGGAAGAGTTAAGGAACCCCGGGCTAGTGTGTCTAAGTAATATTTGCCACATGGGTTTAGCTGTAGAGCAAGAGTGGACCTTGGAACCTATTTAGTACGTAAGCCTGCCATTTTACAGACCTGAGCCCTTGATGGGAGGCAGCCTAAGACTGGCCCGACCAGGAGCATTTGCTCAGTGGGCAGCCTATGTAGTAGACAAGCATAGACATGATCACCGGAGCTGATGGAGAGAGTACAATTAAAAGGGAGTGCTCCTCTTATGAGATGGAGCATCTCGGGGGAAGCCAGGCATTTGGGGTAATGGACATAAGAAGGTGAATCCTTCGGGGGGATAGGGGTTACAGCTTATGCAGAGGCATGGGAGTGGCCCAGATTTGAGGAGTAGCTTTTTTAGCTGGTGTGACTAGAGTGTAGGGCTCCAGAGAGGGCTAATGTGAGATACCTTGGGAAAGGCGGGCTGCTGCTAGGTTGTGAAAGCCTTTGAATGCCAAGCTGAGGCTTATTTTGTCCTAGGCTGTAGTGCCCTGAAGCTTCTTGAGCAGAACTTGTGCTTTAGAACACAAATGGATTATATGAAAAGGGTCTGAACTACTAGTAATAATGGCTGACATTCAAAGGGCACTTTACATAGGTGGCCTCAGCTGAGAATGGAGAATGATAAGAGGAGAGGAGTTAAAATCAGATTTGGCAGCTTTGGGGGAGTAAGGGAAAAAGGGAAGACTGCAGGGTGGCTGAGGTATTGCCCAGACTAGAGAATGCTTTAAATTCTGCCCACTTTCCATATATTGTCTCTCTTGATCCTTGCAGCAGTCCTGGAAGGTAGATACAGATGAGGGAATAAGTTGTGTTGGAGGCTAGTACAAGTCTTCTGGTTCCATGTCCAGGACTCTTGTCACTCACTGCATCCCACAGAAATGGCCTTAGACCTGCAAATGCAGTGTTCTTCCCACTGTGTCACACTGGCCCTTTGTGTAGCTCCGGCTCAGTAGGGTTTGAGGACTTGAGGGCCTCTTCCCCAGAGGGGATGCATTTCTGGTCTCCCAGGCTCACTAGTTTTCCTTTTCCTCCTTATCCATACCAGAATTGCATGGAAGCACAAGAGAAAGAGGTATGTTGTGACTTTCTCTAGAGCAGATTTTTGTGGGTCGTAGACCTGTTTGGGACCCTTCTCAAGAGAATATTTTAAAATGTAAAAAGAGCAGTATGGTAGTGGGACCTATCACCCCTGCTACAAAAGAAACCAGTTATATTCAAATGCAGTGATCCAAACAAGTTCTCATACCCTAAGTTAAGAATTCCTGCTCCTAAATGTGATCACCCATTTCCCAGGTGTACTTTGGAATTCTAAATGGTGTAAAGGGGGACCCAAGACTCTTTACCTGCCGGGATCATGCCTAGTTGGGGAATTTGTATGGCCTGTCTTTAAAGTTTTCCCCATTGATACAAAGAAACCCACAGCTCAACTACTTAGTAGCTATGTAGTCTGGGCAAGTCACTTTTGTAATCTGGACTCAAAATAGCTGTCTGTAAAGTGAGAGCTTTATCTCCTTTTAAAAAAACCCTTCCAGCTCTTTCACTTTCTAGCACTCTCCAATCTGGGTTTCATTGTTCTCATCTGTAAAATGAGGGGGTTGGATTGGATGATCTCTAAGGGTCCTTCTCCCTCTAACATCATATGATTCTCTGATTCCATGAAGAAGTCAGCCATGTCCACAGACTCGAACAAAAAGCGGAAACCCAAAGTGATCCGAAGTGATGGAGCCCCATCTGAAGGGAAGCGGAATCGGAGCGAGCTGGACTTGGTAAGAGCCGGAACCTGACACCCCCCATAGGCAGGTGTGCCCTCCCCGCCCCAGGCCTTCTGGATCAGTTCCTTCTGGCAGCGTGTGACCTCTGGCTAAAATCTTCCCCCAAAGTGTTCTTGGTCTACCTATATTTTGGGTTCATCATCTTTGGATTCGGAAACTTACAAGGATGGAATAGCCTTGAATTCATTCCTTGAGATATCTCTACCGCCTTTTAAAAGTGGCAGTACTGGTTAAAGGAAGTACACCAAGCAGAGCTTTCGTCTTCCTTCTTAGAAAGAAGAAGACTTGCTTTTTGACTTGTCATTTTTTTAACGGTGGCATTCTTCCTCAGGACATACAGCCACACCAGCACTATGGGTCTAAAAGGTCATTTAAAAATGGCCTGGCCTAAAATTCTTGTCATTGGTACGCTTCCCCTCCCGCCTTGTTAGGATTACAAGGTGAGAACTCAGGTTGTCTGGACAGTGACAAGGTGAGAACTCAACAGGGTGTGGGGAAATACTTCCACCAATGAACTTGCTCCTCTTAGAATTCCTAAGGTGAACTCCCTTTAAAGGCCCGAACCAAAGGTCTGAGCCAGAGAGCTGTCAAGTCAACCTGAGTTCTCACCTTGTAATCCTAACATCGCCGGTTGTTTTACTTATCTCCATCCCGTTTACCCACAATGACCCTGGATGAATACTTTACCTGTTGTCAGAGCAAAATGATAAAGTGGACTTACTCAACAGAAGGAGTACATCTGACAGTAGAGATAGTTCTGTCCTAGTGGTGTCATTCCCTGCAACTCCAAGCAAATGGTCTTTTCTCTGAGACCACTGGATATTTCAGTTCATGTTGTTGCCATTTTGTGTGGTGTTCTTTTAGTATTTCATTTGGGATCTATTCACGTTGAAATCTGCCTTAGAATTTCTCATATTGTCATTATTGTACGGTGATTTTTAAGAGCACACGTTCTAGTTTTTTCAGCCCTTCCCCCAGCCATTGGGCACCCACTTTGTTTCTGGTTCTTTGGTTTCACAGTAAGTGCTTTGATAGGCTTTGGTCCCGTACACTCTCAGATCTTTAGCAGAAAGGACCTTCAGAGATCATTTAGTCTGATACTCTCACTTTGCAGATGAGGAAACTGAGGCCCAGGGAGGCAAGTGACTCATCCAGAGTCACATGTAGGCTCATAGACCTAAAAAGTTACCCAGTTCCCTCATTCTACAGAACACAAAATGGGCCTGGGAAGGTACAGTGATTTGCTTATAGTCCCAGTTAGTAGTTAATTGATGAGGTGGAACTTGAACCCAGGGCCTGTTGCCTCCATGCTACATTGCCTCCCTCATGTACTGGATGCTCTACATATCTTGTTTACAGATCTGTAGAACAAATCTGAAAAATCACAATCCCAGCACAGCCACACCATAAAGTACAGCATCTCAGCCTACTGGCCTGAGTTAAATTGGAAAGAGGTTCCTTTTTCAGTGCAAAAAAGGGAAAAAGCTAATGGAAAAGACAGGAAACAAGTTCCCCTCTGTAGTGTCAGTTCTGGTTTTCTTACATCCCAGTTGGATATTTGTCCACTTTTCTGACGACGCCAAGAACTGGAGGTACATCGTGTGTCGCTGCACATAAGACACCGATGAGAACATGCTTCTCTCTCCCTTTTTGTGTAGCTAAAATAGCTGTTGGCCAGAATGCCTAAAAACATGAAGGGTCCCTCTCTCTCTTCCCCAGCAGGACATGAAGTACTATAGCGAGGAGGCTGAGGTGGACATTCGAGACCCCAACAAGGATTATGACCTCTACAGGTTCACCTGCCACGAACTCCAGCGACTCATGGCTGAAATCCAAGAGCTCAAGAGCAGAGGCAGCAGGGATAGTGTAAGAAAGCAGAGCTGGTTCTGCCACCCCTGTGCTCTCCAGGGTCCAAAGGGCCTCCCAACCTCACTCAGGTTTTCTAGACCCCTCCCATGATAATCTTTGTACCGATTGAGCAAATACATGTGTGGATGTACCATATCTCCTCACAACATCCCCTGGTGCACAGGTCAGGAACTGTTGGGCTGAACAATTCTAGTCTTTGTGCTTCGTATTCATGGGGATCTTCCTTCTACTCTTAATTTTTCTGATTTTAGGCAGAGATTAGAAATTCTGAGATTTTACATACCTGTGAATTTTCTTATAGTATGGAATGTTTTTCTCCTGTCAGTATCCCAGTTAATATTTATTCTGATTGAGGAAAGGAAAAAGGATTTCAGCACCTGAGTAAACATTTAAAGGGTAAAAGCTCTCTTTTATGTCAAGTGCCGGGCTGGCAGTAGAGCACAAAGGCAAAACCCAGTCTCTGCTCTGGTGGCACTCCTGTGCCTAGGGAGGTTTGCTGTGTACACAGATGAGTAAATATCAAGTAAGGCCCAAGTAATTTCCAGGGGAGAGAAGGGGACATAAGAAGCTAGAAGCTGCAGGAAAGGCTTCATGGCTGTACTTGAGCCGGGCTGTGAGGGAAACCAAGGATCCAAGCATGGAGATGGTTTGCACAAAGGTCTGGAGCCAGATGACAGTTTATGGGTGGGAGTTAGCTGAGACCTGATGTGGAATACTGAAAAATCAACCCAGAAAGCTAAGCTCACAGCTTTGTCTAGAGGCATCAGGGGAACCATGGAGTAGAGGAGTGGGATGGGTCACCTTCCTTCAGAATGTCACATTGGCAGCTGTGCTAGGGTGTGCTGGGTGCAGAGAGGTCCAGCAAGCTGACAAGGCTAGGGTGGTAGCCGGGGAAGGGGGGAAAAGTCCGAGAAATGGGGATGGATAGAGGAGGTGAGGGAGGGGTATTTCAAGGGCAAAACCTCAGGATGGTGGTGCCTTCCAGTACTCTTCTCCCTATTGCTTCAGCAGTGATGAGGACATTAAGATAGTGAGTCTGTTTGGACATGTAGTTTAGGAGAGAGGTCTGTGGGGCATCCAGCAGAAAACATTTTGATGTATAGATAGCCAGCATTAGCTAGATACTAGATACCATAGATAGATCATCAGTACAGAGGTAGTAATTTAATGCATGGGAGCTGATGAGGTCACTGAGAAAGCATCTGGACAGAGGCAGAAGGAGACCCAGGTCAGAGACTTGGAGAATGAATACCCACCGTTAGGGGATGTGGTACAGATGATGGGACGACAGAAGGGACTGAGGAGGACCACAGAGCGCTGTCACAATGTTAGGAGGAAAGGGTAGACCGTGTTAAATCCATCAGAGAGTTCCAGGGATTTTCCCAGGGCTATAATAGTGAGGAGGAGACGAAATCTAACTCAATAAGGGCAGTGGAGGTTTCTTGGGGGTGGTATAGACTTGAGCAGGGCATTGGAAAGAACCAATAGATATAAGAAAGTGATGATAGTGAGAGAGTGGTGAAGGAGGAAATCGAGAGTGTGTAGTAGAGAAATGAGCTTTGTGGAGAAGGGCCATCCCGGCATTGGACATAAGGCAAGGCAGAGAGAAGCAGGGATTTGAGATGTAAGAAAGGAGGAAATTCAGGCAAAGTCTCTCTCTTCTCAGTAAAAGGAGATGCCCTCTGCCAAGAGGGGGGTGTTGGGTGTTCAAGAAAAAAAAAAAAGTTGGGACAGCTGCAAAAGGGAGTGGGATAGAGCTCTTTGGGAAGCCTAGTTGTGCCCGGACTCAGTCTAAGCAGCAACTTGAGAGATGGTAGGTCATGGGGTGCTTTATGGCTGAGGGCTAGAAGGGGAAGGTGAGGAAAGAGGTCCCAATGTTAAACATTGGTAGGTCAAGGGTGAAGGTTAGTGGAGAACAGGAAAGTGAGGAGGTCAGAGCAGAGATGATGGCCTGGGAGAACTAGGGAGGCTGGAGCAACTAGAGGTTACTTGAAAGACAAAGAAGAGCTTTAGGAGGAATGAGAAGGCCAAGACTAGAGAGGGCAGTGCCAGGATTCTGGCCCATGCTGGAGGTTGCATGGTGAATATGATTGGGAGATGTTCTGGCCATCCCTGTGACTGGCTAAGGTTGAAGAAAGCCGCGGGTCACAGGAGTCAAGCAGTTGAACTGGGAGACTTTGGGTCTTTGAGGGATGGCTGGCTCATTGGCGTAATTACTGACATTTCAAAGTATCGAGTCTGGAGAGAGAGATACTGACTCAGGGCCTAAATATTTTTAGGAAGCTTCGTGAGACCTGGAGGCTGGTAGAATCAAACAACCACAGCCTGGCCAGGATGATTCAGGTAGATGGACGAGGTGACAGCAGGGGGCAGGTGGGAGCTTTCATTGTGACTGACCCTGAATCCCAGGGATTAGGTGAGCAGAGAGGGCACATTGCTCCCCACAGGTCCCAGTTGGATGGAGCCTCTGCTGATGGAGGCAGATGTTGATGGATGGGGACCAGAGATTATCCAGTCCAATTCCTTCATCTTATAAACAAAGGAGTTAAGATGAAGTAATTTACACAGCTCCTGGGCATTGAATATCAGCTCTGGCCTTGGAACTCCCGTGTATCATAACACTTCTGGGTCTGCAAGCCTTGAACTGAGCTGAACACACAGCAGCAACTAATTAGTTCTTAAATTACATCCCCAAATGACCAAGGATGATGTTCCCTTAGCAGATATGATGCTAATTCCAGGGCCCTTGTCAGGCAGCCCCGGGCCCATGTCTGAAATCCTATAAATTTTCTTCCTTATTTTAGTGGTTTTATTTGCCAGATCACACCCAAAGCCCCTTGGTCACCTAGTGGTATGGGCCATTCACCTCCATTGTTGAAATTTAATCAGTATGAGAGGAACTCCTTGGACTCCAGAGTCCTCTGGCAGCTGAAGGTATGCCTGAGGATGGACCATTGGCACAGGACAATGGCACGGCTACCTGTTTGCTGATATTTGTACGCTTGGGACCCACCACGAATGAGAGTCTGAGCTCCAGAGATGGAGTGGCACTATTTTAATTTAAATGTCTATTGTTAATTAGCGGAACACAAGCAAAGAGAGTACTTTTCCAACTTAAATGCTTGTGTAGTCGCAGTAATTATTTATTTACTATCTGTTGTTTAAAAAAAATTGATGTCCAAGCCTAGGTTCCAACAAGAACTGTTGTGGATTTTAAATCTTTCCTTAGTGTTTTTGGTTGGTCGTTATATTTTTTTTTCCCAAGTTGTGTCTGTTCTTCCTTGGGATGGATCACATGTCTGTGATTGATGGTAAAAAGCTTGAGAAGGGCCGGGCCAGAGGTGACAGCTGCCTTTTCCTGCATGGGTTTGTCCCTAGGCTTCCGAAATAGAAGAAAGGAGGATCCAGAGCTGTGTTCACTTTATGACCCTGAAGAAACTGAACCGACTGGCTCATATCAGACTGAAGAAGGGGCGAGATCAGACTCATGAGGTAAGGCTGGATGGATGGAGAAAGCAGGGAATTTGAGGTACCACTTGTTACCCCATCCCCATCTCTTCCTTCCCTCTTCTCCAGTGATTGTCTCACCTCCTCCTTACAGGCTAAGCAGAAAGTGGATGCCTATCACCTCCAGCTCCAGAACCTGTTGTATGAGGTGATGCACCTGCAGAAAGAGATCACCAAGTGCCTCGAGTTTAAGTGAGTATGGGGGCAGGCGGCACATTGGACAGTGGCCTGGGAAAAACCCAGATGGAAGCCTCATAGGTTGGGGAAAAAAGGCCTTAGAGGCCAAGTCATTCATTAAGTCGTTTCAACTGATAATTGGGAGCTGGGAAAACATAACAGTAAAAAACCCCAAACCTAAACTGGGATTTTTTTTTTTCCTAGCAGGGTCCCCAATGATACAAACTAGACTTTCAGAATACATAGCAATAATTCCCTTTGAAGTCACACTATCCCTTTCTACTACTCTGTGTTGATATTTTGCTCCCCAAATTCCACAGTTCATGTGGTAGTGAGTTATACTTTTGAGAATTGACCTGGTTTTTACATATACAGTTGTAGCACTGCCACCCTTATGTGTGCTACACACATTGTGTATACGATTGTGTACACAGTTGTCCCAAATCTGCTTTTCTAGACTGGACATACTTAGGAACTTCCCATGTTTTTCATAATATATAGTGTCTGAACTCCTTTCTTATTAATACAACCTAAAGTGGATGTGCGTGAAGGATGTTGTTCTAGTAATCAAATTTGTGTTCAACCCAGACTCTGCTATTACTAAGCCAAACTGCCTCCACTCTAGATTTCTACAATTTAAAAAAATTAAAGGAAGGTATATCCTTTTATCTCTGCTAGATTTCATCTGGCTGGAACTCAATGTTTCAGCCTACTGAGATGATTTTTGTCATTTATTGAATTAGCTATAGTGCTTCTAGCTTTTTGTCATCTGAAGATTAAATGTTCTTTCTGGGTCCTTACTTACAGAATCAGAATTTCAGAGTAGAATCCATGCCCAGAAATAAAATCCTTGACAATATTCTTGATTCAAATAAAGCAGGAAGGAATTGGAGAGAGAAGAGAAAAGGAAATAAGGCAATTCATGCTTTTTAGGTAGCTCTTATTTAAAAACATTTTTTTATTTTTATTCTGAACTTAGCAAACACAAAATAAAACGGACATTAATGAATATAGGACAGGATATGAAAATGTGTCCATCCCCCCCATACATAATAAGAGCAGCTGAGAGCTTTCAAAGCTGTCCTGCACATCTGGGCTTTCTTTTTTTCCTCTCCACTTAAAAACAAATGCCTCTATGTCCCTCTAATTTCTTTTTGAGTATCTCCCTTAAGGGGAAAAAAATCTTTCTCCCAAGCTTAAATTGTCCTCTTTGCTCTTTCCGCCTATTGCTCCTGATTTGACCTTCTTGGACTGAGCAGATCAAAGTTGTCGTCTTTTGACAGCTCTCCAGCTATGTAGCTGTCCAGTTCTGAAACTTCTCTAGGCCAAATAGCCATTATTAGCTCCTTCACTCAGTCCTCCTGTGGTCTGAAATCAAGGCCCATCAGGAGCCTCATTTCTCCTTTTGGGAAGCTCTCCAACTGATCACTGTCTCTTCTAAAATGGTGACTTCTAAAATTGAACATACTCATCTGATAAGGTCTGACCTGACTGGAGTACAGCAGAACCCTTATCTTAGACACTTTAGCTCTTTAATTCATTCTGTGATTGGGTTAGGTTTCTTGACTGTCAGATTATGTTGTAAGGACAAAAGGGAAAAGAAAGCACTTGCAGAGTGTGTGCTCTGTGTAGTCAGTGCTAAGTGCCTTTTCCAAATATTTGCCTACAAAGGTAGGAGCTATTATTCTTGCTCAACTGTTGAGGAAACTGAAGTAGCAAAGCAAGTGAGCATCTGAGGAGTCTTTGAATTCGAGCCTTCTTGATTCCTGTTACTTTGCTGTTAAATAAAGTACCCTCCCTTCCCCTCAGATGATTTTTGGACAGATTACTGTTTTCGAGCAGCATCTTATCTTGTCTTTTGATTTTTTTTTTTTAATCCATATGTAAGAATTTACCTTTTATCTCTGTTACATTTTGTCTTATTTGATTCAGTCTAGTGTTCTAATCTATCACAATTGGTAGGTTCCCAATTGGATCCTGCCATGCTAGTTATAACTCCATGGTTTGTGTCCTCTTCAGCTTTCAGTATCTTTCTTTTTGTCTTTCTCCCCATTATTGATAAAAACATCGTAATGAATGAGAACAGTTTCTGGAGGTCTCTGCTCACGTTGATACCAGGCCCATCCATTTACTCCTTAGTACAGCCATTCAGCCACTTCTGAATCCATCCTTGTCTCTGTCTTTTCCACAAAAATAGCCTAAGAGATAGTGTCAGAGACTTGAGTACAATCTATGTAAACTCTTGTTATTCTCATTTTCTTTATCTGCCTACTTAGTGACTCTGTCATGAAAGGAATAAGGTTCCATTGGCAGGAGCTGTGGTTGCTGTTGATCCTTCTGAGCTCCACTTCCTGCCTTCAACTCTCCTCAGTTTGCTTTAAAGGGATCTGCCAGGGATCAAAGCCCGGTCCCTACTGTTCTTGCAAACCCATTCTTTTTCTTTTCCTGGAGAATTGGGTCAGCACTTGTCTCTCATTGGTCCTTTGTACCTGTTTCTGCTTTGAGATGTCAGATTATCACCAGAAGTGGGTCAGCAATCCCCTTTACCAGGGTGTTTCTGTCTCTGATGCTGTTCATAGCTTCATCAGGATGTATATAGCTGGCAGGAACTTTTCAGGCCAGAACTTTCTAGTCCAGCCCTTCCTGTTCATTTTATAGAAGACAGTCACAGCCTGGACACATGAAGTCATCTCAGACGTCTCCAAACCCAGCCCCTTGCCTTCTGTCCCAGGCTCTGGGCCACGTGGCTCACACTTACTGTGCAGCTCTCTTACTGTCTAACTTCTCTTGCGTTTAGCTCCCTCTTCTCTTGGGCAGAGGAAAGAGAAGCGAGTTAAAAATTAGAACAGTCATTTTTCTGTTTTCATCAGTTATCGCCTCAGTCTGTAGTCCTAGCCTTCTTTGATCCTTTTTCCCACAGCAAAGCAAAAAATAAGTTTTTTTTCTAAGCATGCTTACCTTCTATTGTTTGCTTTGGCTTGTTCTGAGCATTAATATCATAGACAGTTTTTTGACTATATATCATTTTTGTATTCATTCTTGGTTACTTACCTTTTGCTTCCATTTTCTTTACCTGATTTTTAAAATCAAGGTGATTGGTGAGTTGGTGTTTCAGACAAACCTTTTTTTTTTAACATCTCATCAGAATTTTCTTTGTTTTTAGAATACCCGTCTAGATAGTTTTCCATCCCTTTGGGTAAATTTTTCCTGTAAGTTAAAGCCACAAACATTTATTAATTACCTACTATATACCAGGCATTGGAGCACCTGGAAAAATTTAGGACATGGGATCCTACTTATCCTTCCTTTGAACATTTTGATAATTTCTCCATAGTATGGAGTACATGCCAAACTCTTCTTGGCTTTCTCCTATTACAAACTGGAAAAGTTATAGGTCACTCTTCCTTCTCCCTCCCTGACTGTAACGGTCATTCCTACTTCAGTTATAATAAGTTTCCCTTATTGATGTCAATCAGATGTGGAATAGAATTTCCCCTTGGTTAGTTCTTCTGTCTTTGGAAAGGTGACATGACTAAGTGCTCTGCTTTTGTCCCAGAGGACAGTTACACAGATGTATCTGTCATAAGTGTCCTGCCATTGCTCTCTCATGCCTTTGCCCCGTGAGTGACATATGGGTTGATGATTGACCTCTGTAGCTCTCTAAACATTTCCTACTCCACTGGCTCTGTCGTCATCTTTTTAATAATAATTTATTTTTTCTTAATTGCACATAAAGACAATTTTTTTCCTTCACCTCACCCTAATTTGACAGTAACTGATTTGATATAGATTATGTGAAATCATGCAAAACTTAATTCCATATTAGTCATGTTGTGAAAAAACATACAGACATCCTCACCTCCCACCCATCCAAAAAGGAAATGAAAAATTATGTGCTTTTTTTACATGATAAATTCTATGGATCGTTGTATTTCTGGCATTAGCTAATTCATTCACACTTGCTCATTGTACAGTGTTAATGTTAGTGTCTATAATGTTCTGCTCACTTCACTTTGTATCAGTACTTGTAAATTTTTCCAGGTTTTTCTGAGAGCATCCTGCTTGTCGTTTCTTATATCACCACACTATTTCATCACAATCATATACCACAACTTGTTCGACCATTCACCACTTGTTAGGCATCTCAATTTTCAGTTCTTTGCCACCACTAAAAGAGCAGTTATAAATATTTTTGTACATATAGGTACTTTTCTGGCATATGAAGATAATAGAATATTATTGTTCTATAAAAAATGATGAACAAGCAAAAGATTTACGTGAACTTGATGCTGAACGAAACAAGCAGATGAGGAGTACATTGTACACAATAACAGTAAGAATGCGCGATGGTCAACTATGAAAGAGTTGGTTCTTCTCAGTGGTTCCGGTGATCCAAAGAAATCCCAAACGAAACAAGCAGAATGAGGAGTACATTGTACACAATAACAGTAAGAATGTGCGATGGTCGACTATGAAAGAGTTGGTTCTTCTCAGTGGTTCCGGTGATCCAAAGAAATCCCAATAGACTTTGGATCTGGATGCCATCTGCATGTAAATCAACACATGCTATGTTCACTTCTTTTTTGTGTGTTTTTTTTTTCTCTCCCGTAGTTTCTTCCTTTTGTTTTGACCTTTCTTTCTCAACATTATTCATAAAGCAATGTGTATTAAAAATAAATAAGTTTTAAAGAGAACCACCAAAAAACATATAGATACTTTTCCTTTATCTTTGTTCTCTCTGGGATATAGACTTCATGGTGGTATTGTTAGGTCAGAGGGTATGCCTGGTTTTATGGCCCTTTGGACTTAGTTCCATATTGCTCTCCAGAATGGTCGGACCAGTTCACTATGTCTTGTTTTTAATAAGCTATTCCCAAGATTCAGTGTCCCCACCAAATCTCATGAATAATTTGGGCTCTTGAGTTCATCTCTCTGCATCTGTATTTGTATGTGTATCTGCACAGTTGGACCAGGCTCTCTAAGGTCATCATTTCTTTTGGGACCACTGATTTCTGTGAGCTTCTGGGCATCAACATGGCTGTTTGGAGTGTATTATAACTATTCTCTCTCTGGCAAGGTTTGTGTGTTTGATTTTCTTCCTTCTGTTTTAGTTTACTTTTGAATTAAGAGTTATGAGACAAGGTAAATACAATCTGATAGGCCCTTGTATGTTCTTCCATCCCTGTTATGGTCATAAAATGGGAAACCCAGTCTCAGATATCATCTTAGTTCCCTCTTCACTTCCCAAATGATTTTTCTCTTAGACTCTCCGCCCTTTTTTCAGGGGGCAGCAAGAAAAACATCATTCTTACCTCTGTGGGCTTCAGTTTCCTGCCTGACGTGTAATCTTTGGCAGAGTGCTTTTGAGGTTCCTCCCAGCAGTATAATTTGTGAATATGTAAATCACCAGAAACAGGTCTTCATCAGTTGGCAGGTCTATCTTATCTTGGAGCCATACCCTCCAGAAATAACCACCTTTATGTGTCTTTCTGACTAGTACTGCATTCTTCTTTTCTCCCAAAAGCACTTTTCCCCCTTTCTTTTTGTCTTCTTAAAATTGTGAAGTTTTATTTATAGGTTCTTGTTTTCATATTCCATTTGTTTCTGGATAAATCATCTTCCTCCTCTTCCAGTGAGCCTTCAGTTATAACAAAGAAACACAGTTAATCAAAAGTAACTTATATAAGATTACCACAAAGTAGCAAAGAGAAGGGGCCAATGTATTCATAGACCCCTTTTTTTTCCCCTAAAAAGATGGTTTGTGTCCTGGTCTCTTTTTTGAGTCATCCCTTTTCCTGGCAGAATTTTTAAGCCATCAATACAAAGGGCAGATGACCTAAGTCCAAGGGTAGGAACCTGGGGAACTTCCCCAAAGACAGATTTCCCACCTAAGAGAATCAGAGGGAAATGGTCATCTGTCAGCCAGGGAATCTGCAGCTGGGCCTTGGGACTGAAGCTTATGACTCTGGTGGGTCCAGGATTTGGTTTTCCCAGAAGCTAAAGTATGAATCTTTGCTTCAATTTAAAGGTCAAAGCATGAAGAAATAGAGCTGGTAAGTATGGAAGAGTTTTACCGGGAGGCTCCTCCCGAGATCAGCAAATCTGAGATCACCATGGGGGACCCTCACCAGCAGACCCTTGCTCGCCTTGACTGGGAGCTGGAGCAGCGGAAAAGGTAAACCTGATTTTGTTGTGGGCAACAACTTGCTCTATCGCCAAAGGGTGGGCTGTTTTACGTTACTCTCTCAGAGGTTCAAAGCTAGTTTAATTTAAGACCATCGTTTTCATCAGAGACCCGCTGCCTAGTCCCGGGCTTCCCTGTTTATGCCTCTGGTTTTTTTTTTTGTTGTTGTTGTTTTGTTTTGTTTTGGGGGGGGGGGGTCCCTTTGTGAGAAGGCATGCCTTCCAGGGCAGAGGGAGCTGGTGTCTTGCCTTTAGACATGCTGCCTTGCAGTGTGAGGGCCGCCCATCAGAGTCAGGCTTTCTGCCTTACTGGAGGAAGGCCCCAAGTGCTTCCAGACTTCTGGACCAGGACAGGGCAGTCTTAGGATTGAATCTCACCTCCAGCACTTACTCATTGTGTGACTTCCTTCTGGACACACGGGTGTGCTTGGGAGGAGACGCCTTGTCCCTTGGGGCCTTCGTTTTCTCATCTGTAAAATGGCACCGATGTAAAATGTCGAGGATCCAGTGAGATCATGGGGGGAAGCCATTCTGCACGCCTAGCAGCGCCGCAAAAGTCTGCTGCTTTGTTGTCCTGCCTCTCTGGCACAGAATGAAATTGTAGCTGGGGACCCATGCCTGGGTGACAGTGGGCACATTGACCAGGCCGGTCAGGGGAGCTGTCCCTGAACGCAGCCTTGGAAGAACATCCTTCTAGATTAAGTGTGAAGTTGTCGTAACTTCCTTCTTTAGGTTGGCAGAAAAGTACAAAGAATGTCTTGCCAACAAAGAGAAGATCCTGAAGGAGATTGAAGTCAAGAAGGAATACCTGAGCAGCCTTCAGCCTCGGCTTAATAGCATCATGCAGGTGAGTTCTCCCAGATCTGCCCTCAGGCCTGGGCAAGCTGCGCCTGGGCTTCTTCCCCAGGAGGACTTTGGGGCCAGGCCTGTGGCCTTCATGTTGCTTTGGCTCATCTGCCTGATGATTCTGGGGCTGGGATCTTCCTCTTTTAACGTATAGAGATAGAGGCGTTCTCAGGGGGATATCCCAAGCCACAAAACAGGGAACCCTTCTAGTGCAGGGTAGCGTAGGAGCTGCAGCCGATACAGCCTGAGGCAGAGAAGATTGGATGGGTGATAGAGCTGCCCAGGGTGGCAGAGGCTGCAATAGGGGCTGGTCATTGGAGGGGCTTAGATTGTGCTCAGGGGAAGGTCTGCGATGAAACAGCATGTTAGTGTCTCAGCCTCCCAGCTGCGGGCAGCAAGGGAGGCGCCTGATGATCCCACGGGGATGCTCCTGCTTAGACCCTCCCCTCCCCCATGCCCCACTTACGGGACTCTGGAAACCCAGTATAGGGGACCTTATGACCAAAATAGTGGTGGTCCTCCCTGACCCACACCTCACTAAGGCCCAGCCAGGCCGTCCCTTTCAGGATCCGAGGGGGAGGCTGCCCAAGGGGGAGCAGTGGAGCAACTTGTGTGAAGTTAGAAAGAGGCAAGTTCAGCCCCAAACTTGTATTCAGTGCTTGCGGTGTCCTCCGCACTGTGTTTGGGCTGGGGCTGTGAAGAATGGCAAATCCACAGTCCCCAGCCTGTCCTCAGGGAGCAAGGGAGTCAACACACAAACCACTCTGTGTGCTATTTACGGGGGAAGTGCCAGGTCATCTTAGGAGGCAGGTGCCAGTGGGGAGGGGGAGGAGCCTGCAGAAGGGGAGATGGACACGTGCTATCCAGAGCCAAGTGGGGTGAGCCACCTTGGGCTCTGTGCTGGAGGCCTTTGCGCAGAGGCTGGGCCAGTCCAAGAAAGGAAAGGATTCCTGATTGGAGATTCTGTGAGTCATTCAGGGCGGGACCACTGTGACCCAGAGCTGTGGGGAGGGGACATAGGATTGGGTCAGCACTTCCCTGGCACACGCTCCTATCCAGCCCCTGCCTGAGGGCTGCTGAGCCATCTAGTTTTCTGAGTCTACCCATGATGAGAAAGGTGTCGGGGCAGCTCCCTGCCCTTTGGGAGAACTCTCTGTTGGTAGATTGTTGTCTAACGATGAGCCAAAGCGTGTCCCTAGACTGGCTGCCTGAGGCCTCTTGTGCCCCCTTGACCTTGCCAGGCCCTTCCAGTGTGGGCTGTGCGGCACGGGGAGGGCTCAGCTGGGACTGCCAGGCCCCCCCTTTCCCACAAGGGCATCCTATTCTGGTTTGCCATCTTGTCATTTAGAGGCAGCGGGCATGGATAAGATTACTTGGATGCAGTGGCGGGAGGGCGGGATTCATATGGCCCCATCAAATCCACCCAATCATGTTTCTCCACCTCTTGACCAGGCAAGGCCTTGTTTAGCTGAGCCTCCCTCGGGAGGGACAGGTTGGTTGGAGGGGCTCTGAGACCCGTGGTCTTTGGGCGTGGCTCCAAGGGTCGCTTCTTGTCTCTCTGGACAGGCCTCGCTCCCCGTGCAGGAGTACCTCTTCATGCCATTCGACCAGGCCCACAAGCAGTATGAGACCGCCCGGCACCTCCCCCCGCCCCTTTACGTGCTCTTTGTTCAGGCCAGTGCTTACGGCCAGGCCTGTGGTAAGTATCTGGAAGCGGCGCCAGGCTCAGGAGGGGCTCAATCGGGTACTTGTGGCCTTGCCGAATTTCTCAGCTCCCTTCAGAAAGGGTGGCCTCTGTAGACTCTGGGGGGCGTTCCCCTCAGGGATGGGTGGCGGTGGCCCTACCCTCCCAGCGTAGAGGTTCCTTGGCTGTCCCAGTACTGAGCCAGACTGAAGGAAGCTGATGAAACAGCAGCATTTGAGACGCTCCTGCCTTTGAGACTGGCAAGGTTAGCACGGGCAGGCGGGGCTGCATCCTTGAGCTCCCGAGGAGCACCTCACTGCCCTGGTGCTTTCTTGGCACCTGAGGTGTGTCCTGGGAATGCCCCTGAGGCTGCTGGGAGATCTGGCCAGTCCCTGCCCTTGCCCTGCCCTCTGTGCCCCACACCCCGCAGAGGGTATCTCTCTTCCCTCTGACTAGGGGCACCAGTGCATTACTGCTCTTTTCTTGAGTCTTCTCTCCTTTCTGTCTCCCTTTTTTCCTTCCTCTCTCTCCTCTGTCTTGTTTGCTACGTTAGCTTATATGAAACCTTCCTCTCAGCCCCCTAGGCAGGGTGAGTATTTTTCTTTTCTTGCGTTTTTCAAAACAAGCCTGCCCTTCCACCCCACCCCCCAATCCAAGGACCCCCGGCAGTGGACTTGCCCAGTTGGGAGCTAAGGACATTTGTCTGCTACCTGCTAGATTACTGGAGTTAGGTAGTCCTAGGTTGGCCCGGACAGCGGGGCCTGCCAGCCCTGTCTCGTGGCCTGGCACCTGGGACATTTTCTTGGCCCATTGAGACTACACTAGAGGCCACGAGATGGGGGCTGGGGCACACTGCCTCGCACTTGCCAGCCTGACCTCATGCCCTGGGAGAAGATGGTACAGAGTCCAGAAGCGGGGGGCACTCCAAGGGGGCCGGCCAACCTCATGCCGCTGCCAGGGAGAGGCGTTCACCTGCCGCCATCTTAGGAGTCGCTCTCATGGGGGGCTGAAGACCCAAAGTGGCAGCTCTGCCCACCTGCCCCCAGCAGCCATCTTTCTGCAGCCATTAGTCCTTCGGTTCCTCAGGCCTTGGGCACCACTCAGGTCACCTGCAAGTGTTTTTTTTTTTTTTTTTTTTTCAAACTGTCTTCAGATAAGAAGCTGTCGGTGGCCATAGAGGGCAGTGTGGAGGAAGCCAAGGCTCTGTACAAGCCGCCCGAGGATTCTCAAGGTACAGCAGGTTTTGCCCTTCCTATCCCCCCAGTCTGAAATCCTCTCCCCACCCCCGTCCTGAGGAGTCCATGTAGCTGGAGCCCGGACTCTGCACTCGCGGAGGGGGCAGGGGCCGCATCGGCCCTTAAGGAGCCATCGAGGCAGCCCTGGCTTCTCCCTTGTCTCTTTGAGTGCAGATGATGAGAGCGACTCGGACGCCGAGGAGGAGCAGAGCACAGTAAGAGCCGGCCTCCGGGGCTGGGGGCTGGGGGCTGGTCCTGGGAACACCCCCCACCCCACCCCGTCCCAAGACGAGGGTGGGGGGAATGCTGAGGCAGTGGCGGTGAAAAGAGGACTTCCGCCCTCTTGTCCCCAGAAACGTCGACGCCCCACCCTGGGTGTTCAGCTGGACGACAAGCGGAAGGAGATGCTCAAGAGACACCCACTGTCAGTCATGCTCGACCTCAAGTGCAAAGGTGAGACCGGCAGGAGGTCCCAGGACGAGGATGCGTGCAGGGCAGCGGCCAGAGGTCACACGCAGCTGGGAAGAGGCGCGGCCTCGGTTCACCTCCAGGTCTCCCGACGCTGCTCCGTGCTGCCTCCGAGGTCTGGGGGTTGGCGGCGTGGGGAGCACAGAGCTGCTTCCAGCACCTTGGAAGGCGGGCACTTCTTCCTCTACCCTGCCCTCTGGGGGGTTGTCGAAGAGGTCCCAGACTGGCCCAAGCACGCTCCCCGTGGGGCTCCCGCCTCGGCCTTGGGAGCTGCAGCTGTGGCCACCCCTGTGACCCCCCTCCTCTTGCAGATGACAGCGTGCTCCATCTGACATTTTACTACCTCATGAACCTGAACATCATGACCGTGAAGGCCAGAGTGAGCACCGCCACAGAGATCGTCACCCCGGTCAGCGCAGGGTGAGTGCTCCCCAAACTCCAGCTGTTGGGTCAATGTTGCAGGCATAAGGGGAAAGTGTGCTGGGGCCCAGACCACACTGGACAGGAGGGAAGAGCCCCCTGAGCAGGGCCAGGGCCTTAATGTGTCCACACCTTGGGTAGTCGGCCTATCCCAGCTTCTGGTTATTCCAAGGAGGGGGGGCTCCCCTGTAGCTGCCAAGCTCGTCCTGTGGGACTGGAACTTTCCCTAGAGAAAATCCTAATTGGTGTGAGCATGGAGGGAGAGGAGCAGAGTCTAGGGGCTTTGGGGGCCGAGCAGATGGCCACGCTCAGAGAGGAGGCTGACCAGGACCTCATCAGGAGTTATAGTTGCCTTGGTCCCTTCTGAACCCATCAGGAGTCCTGAGGTTCCCAGGAGCCCCTGAGGCTCTTTACCCTGTGAACCCTGATGGGCTTTGGCTCTCACATGATCTTTCAGCTCTAAAAACAGTTAGTCGGCGCCTTGGTCCATAACTGCAGCCAGAAAGTGGTGGCAGCCTGACCACGTTGCCCTGTATGCTCGGGCAGACCCTCCATGCCAAATGGCTGAGCTGCAAGCGCTGGGTCTGTCTCTGACCTCACACCCTCCGAGCCAGCACGGCCCCGGCCCGCTCCCCAGCCCCTGAGGAAAGAGACATTTGGAGACGAGGTGACCCAGCAACCCAGAAAGGCTGGACGGACAATGATGAAATGTGACAGCCCGGGACTGCCGACCCCGTTCTCTCCCCAGCGGGCAGACAGGGAAAAGGAAGGGCAAGCGCTTCTGGGGCACAGGGCCCCGCATTCCACCAAGAGCATGAGCTGCCTTCAGAAGCTCCCAGGCCAGGAGGCGAGATGGGCCCTGGACACAGGCCAGGAGCCACTGCTGGCACACCCTCACCCTCCCCCCTTTTCTCCCTTTCTAGTGACCTCTTGTCTCCTGACATGATCCTAAGTTGCCTATATCCTGGAGATCATGGCAAGAAGACCCCCAACCCAGCCAACCAGTACCAGTTTGATAAAGTCGGGTGAGTCAGCCTGGCCTGTCACTACCCACCCTCTCTCTTGGGGTCCACAGAGGCCTGAGCCTCCGGGGAAGGGAAGCCAGAGCAAGGGACGAAGGCACTGGCCTGGCGGGGGTGGGGAGGGATCCAAGACACGCTTTGCCCCTGTGCTTTACCTGGAGGGAGTTGTTGTTGGGAGGACAGAGCAGAGAGCAGGGGTGGCTGGTCACCCAGGAACAGTGGAGACAGTAAAGAGCCAGACTCTTACAAGAGGGAGCTCTGAATGGTTGTAAACAAGCAGAGTCCCCCCAGCTCAGCCCTGGGGCCAGAAGGGAATTGAGGGATTGACTGTGCAGGCTGCCTCCACACTACTGGCCGCCTCCAGGTTCAGGCCTGAGGAAGAACTTGGGCTGAGGTCCGATTCCACATTTGTGAAGGGGCTCCGGGTGTCAGGCAGTGCAGGAGCCGGGACTCGGCCTTGAGCTGCCGCACAAACAGAACAGCAGCCGAGTACATGTCCACACACAGGGGAGCAGCCGAGTAGCCTGGGCGGGCACCAGGGCAGGGTCAGAGTGCTCAGAGGGACTCGACACTTCGGGCCGGGGTGGAGAAGGAAAGGCGCAGGGGCGTTAGCCAAAGCCTCAAGGTGGGGGGTGGGGGGTGGGGAGGAGAGGGACTCCTGCAGATCCTTCCGCCTTTGACAAGCGAGGGACCTGAAACCTCTGGAAGTGAAGTTGCTGGCCAGGATCACAGGAAGTTAGGGGTCCCAGCAGCGGTGACAGTGGGGAGGGGAAGGGTGGCCCTGAGAGGAGGCCCCAACTTTGACAAACATGACCTGTATCTTTCCTGCAGCATCTTGACTCTGAGTGACTACGTGCTGGAACTGGGGCACCCCTATTTGTGGGTGCAGAAGCTTGGGGGCCTGCATTTCCCTAAAGAGCAGCCACAGGTAGGTATATGGGCTGGGCTTAGTCCTAGGGCCCTGTGTCCCTGCAGGCTGACCCCCTTCGAAGCACAGCCTCGCGGGTTTTTCAGCCGGGGGATTGGAGGAGGCGTGGGCTGGGGATTCTTGGGGGGGGGGTGATCTGGGACCCCGGCGCTTCCAGTTCTTCCATGGCCAGCCTCACGTGGGAGAATTGGATCTGTCCCTCAGAGGAAACGTGGGCCTTTTGTGGCTGAATGTTCGATTCATTTGGGCATTCCTTGGCCTTTATGAAATGCCCGTGTGCCACGCCGCCCTCAAAGCCCTCCTCGGGCGCTTCCCGGGAGCTCAGAGGTCGAGCCTCAGCCAGGGCCTTGTCCTCCGGCTACTCTGGGAGTTGGACATCAGAGCGGCTGGAGGCACTGGCCCAGGGTGAGGAAGGGCAGAGACAGGCACTGACATGGGTACGTCCTTCCTCAGCACATAGTGACCGCAGACAACTCGCTGAGCGCCAGCCACATGGAGACCACTATGAAGCTGCTGAGGACGCGGCTACAGGCCCGCCTGGCTCTCACCAAACAATACGCCTCCTTGGGTAGGTCGGATGTCAGATGAACTTTGGGCAGCTCCTCGCTAAGCGATGCCAGAAGGGCTGGTTGTGTTCTGGGAGGGCGTGCCCACTGAGCTGCAGATGAGCAGGGGGAGGGAGCCTGCAGCACCGAGAGGGAGGCTGCTCCCCTCCTTGGGTCGAGGATGCGCTCGTGCATTCTCGGGGAAGCCTGCGGCCTGGACCTGGGTGGATGATAGCGGTGGTCTGGGGCTGGTTCCCTGTCACAGAAGATTGGGTCTCAAGTTCCAGGCTAAGGGTGGGGTCCTGCCTCCCTTGGGTCCAGGCCTGCGGGGACTGCATCTGCACGTCCCCCGTAGGTCCGAGTCTCAGGAGCTCGACGGCTCATGGCACTAAAGCCCCTCGCTGGTTCAACCGTTGTGGACTTTAACCCGGGCACCGCCTCTGAGGGGCCCAGGGAGCCGCAGGGCCAGGGTTTGCTGTCCGAAGCAATGAATCTCTGATTTTTCTCACAGTGGAGCCACGTCAGGTGCGGAGGTCCAACTGTCTGCCCTGAACGTTGGACACAGGTAATGAGGGCGGGACCGCCGAGCTCCTGCCCATGCACCTGGAGCCCCCTCCGAGGCAGCCGCAGAGCCTCCCTCTGGCTCAGCTCGGCCACCAGGTCCCCTTGTCACAGCCCCTTCCTCTTTCTCTTTTTTCTTCAAGAGCATGGCATTGTGCCAGTCACCAGTGAGTGCCAGAGCCTTTTCCCTGCAAAAATTGTGTCCCGCCTTGTGAAGTGGGTGGCAATCGCCTATGAGGATTATGTGGTAGGTACTGGGATGGGGGCGGGGGGGCCTTCTCCCTCAAGTGCAGCTTGGAGACACACACACGCACGCTCACTCGTGCACCCGATGAGTGACTGCCTTCCTCTTCCCCACTTCTGCTGTAGGACCTGCCTTACACCCGGGACATCGTGGAGGCGGGGCTGGCGGAGGATACACACCTGTATTACCTGGCACTCATTGAGAGAGGAACAGGTAGAGGCGTCTGCTTGGCGGGTTTGCCTAAAGTTTGGGTGGCAGAGATCAGGCCCTGCTTTGGGGAGCCTGAGGCAAGCGAAAGAAGCCCCTCCCCCCCCTTCCTGGAGCCCAGAAGGAGCCTCCAGGCCTGTCCCTCTCAAAAGGCCTGCATTGGTCCTCACAACCTGGCCCTGGGGCCCATCAGGTTCAGGCTCTCAAAAGCGCACTGGGTGGTTGCCCTTAGCCAGCAGCCGGAGCCCATGGTGGCCGGGGCTCCTGCGGAGATTGGCCTCTCTGGGCAGATGCGGGCTCCTGCTGCCTGCCCGGCATCACACAGCTAGGGGTTAGCGCAGCCATGGGGGGTGAGAGTCGCCGCTGACCAGTCAGTGCGCCGTCACCTGATTTGTTCTCTTCTCTGTCCTCCTAGCCAAGCTTCATGCGGCCGTGGTGCTGAACCCCGGTTACTCCTCCATCCCCCCCATTTTCCGACTTTGTCTGAACTGGAAAGGAGAGAAGACCAGCAGCAATGACGACAACATCCGGGTAAGGGACGCGCCTCCCCGGGGCCCTCCAGCTGGGCTCAGCTCACCCCTGGGAGTGCCGCCTTTGCTGCACCCCCTTAGTGCCCAGCATCTCAGAGACCCTCAGTCCCGACTGGGCAAGTCTGGGCCGGGGGAAGGCCCACCCTCAGCTCTCTCACTACTGGAAGGGAAAAAAGGGAGGACTCCGGACATGGTCCCCATGTACCCAAATGCCCACGTTGTTGGGCAGGAATGAGGGGACGCTGGGTTTCCTGGGTGGAGGCTAGGCCCCAAGGTGGAGGTTCATCAGTGACAGGCATCTGTGTCTGCCACAGGCCATGGAGAGCGAGGTCAGCGTGTGTTACCGGGAGCTTTATGGCCCCAAGCCTGGTCACCAGCTCCTGACCAATCAGCTGCAGCGTCTGTGCGTCGTGCTGGACGTTTACCTGGAGACCGAGAGTCATGACACCAGCGTGGAAGGGCCTAAGGAGTTTCCCCAGGAGAAAATGTGTCTCCGACTGGTCAGGTAAGCTGACTGGGCTTTGGGGGATGGACCTGGTGGGAATGGCCAAGATGCAGTAGAGGCCACTCTGCAGAGAGGAGGCCAGCCTCTGGGGGAGGACAGAGACCAGTACAGGTGCCAAGGACGTGCCTCTGCCCGGCATCAGACTCCAGCCCCCTCTCCTCATCCCCACCTCAGTCTCATGGGAAGCATCTTCCCTGGGCTGTGGCCTCTGCCCCTGGGCAGCTGGGGCTCCCGAGGGAGTTTGAAGGGCGCGTGCTCTTCGAGACGGGGCCTCCCCTAGGGCGTGCTCTTTTTTCCTAGAGTGGATTTCCAGTCCTTGGAGATGGGTTGTCAGTAGTTCCTCCATCTCTTTTCTGTGGAAACAAGCTTTAGAGCCTGTTTCTGTATGTTTCTGTCCACTCCTGTCTTCCTCAACACTGCTGCCTTACTCCCCGCCCCCTTCCTGAGTTCACTGACAGAAAAGCCTCAGCCTCTTGTCTGACAGCTTTGAAAAGGGCCATCGGAGTGTGGGCCCCCTGCTTGCTGAGCTCCACCCCAGAGACAGGTTTCCTTTGCTCTCTGTTATTCTCCTCTAAGCCCTTCGTGTGCGGCTCTTCCTGCCGCACTCCCATCCTGTCTCCACAGCCCAACCTCTTGCCCGGCACGTTCACTTTCCCTGTTCTCCACGGGTTCCCAAATGGCCCCTTTTAGCGGTCCCTCTGTCACCCAGCTTGAGCATTTGTGACAAGGGAGGTGCAAAGGGACTTTCTCACTAGCGAATTGGGGGCAGAGAGGGCCTGAAGCCCCCAGTCTCCTTGTTGCTGACAGTTGGAATTGGAGCTGGGGCCCAGTGAGGGGCCGGCATGGATCTGAGTTAGGAGACTTGACTCTGGTCCAGGTCCTGGTTCTGGTTCTGGTTCTATCCCGACTGGCCCTGTGGCAGATCACCCAGTTTCTCTTGCCTTCATTTTCCACAATTCTGAAGTGAGAAAATGGCACCGGCTGCCTCTAAGACCTCTCTGGGCCTGACTTTCCATAATTCTGGGACAGTCAAAGGATGTAAAGGGTCTTCCTCCTCCTTTCTCCTCCCCTCCCCATCCCTTTCAGTTGGAGTGAAGAGGCGGCAGGCTCACTGAGGCAGACTTCTGGCTTCATGGGAAGAGAACCATTGGTCAAGTCTGTGCTCAGGGCCCTCTGCCTCCCTAATATCTTAACCTTGCACATTAAACGCCGGGGATGTTCCCACATGTCGAGAGCCAGCCTCGGCCCCCCACCCCCACCCCCGCACCTTGGTCTCGTCCCCGGCGGCACCACCAGCAGAGCTCGCCAGGGCATGGGCGGGCGGGATTGATGAGGTGCGTCTGGTAGAGCTCTCCAAGCAAGAACTTGCTTCTTTCCGCAGGGGTCCCAGCCGGATGAAGCCATTCAAGTACAACTATCCGCAGGGATTCTTCAGCCATCGCTGACCATCAGACTGCCTTGCGTCTCTTTTGTCCATCACCAGACAGGCTTCCAGCAGGGTTCCAGACAAACCAGCAGTGGGTGGGCATGGGGCTGCCGCACCATGGGTGTGACCTGTGTGCTTCTCCAGGTCTTCTAAAACCAATTTTGTATTTTTAATGTATTAAATATGTCTGTGGGTAAAGTGAGCTCGGTCCTCCACAGATTTGTGGGAAGTGTCCTGTCCTTGGCAGTGGGAGGGCCCTTGGTCTGCTTCCTGTCTCACTGAGCTGGGGGTTGCGGTGCCTTATCTTGGGGGTCAGGGCTTCCTCTATCTCTTCACTTGTCCATTTGTGTGGTTTATAAACACTGTTTGGCGTCTCCCTCAGTGATTCAGATGCTCCCACGTCACCATCTCCCCTTCCCCGGCCTGGCAGTCTTCCACAATCAGACATGCCTTTCTTTCTGTCTTTGCTGTGATTTGATTAGGGTTGTGACTTGTTAGTCTCTTCCCTTCTAAAGGTGACTAATGCTGCAGGAGAAGGGCCCCCTTTCCTCAGGGGCAGCCTCTGCCTCAAGCTCAAGTTTGTCCCTGATCCTCCAGCCCCCCACACTTCAGCCGTGGCCGGCATCCCTCGCCCAAGCCGCCTGCATCCCCTCATGGCCTCACTGCTGCGTGTGCTGAATAAGATAAAAAGGAAATCTAAAAATAGTGTCCTAATGGAACCTGCATTGCAGCCTTGACTCCTATTCTTGGCTGGGAGACAGGCCCTGAGTCAGCCGCAGGAGCAAGAGCAGGAGCATCCTCAGCACCCTGGGGTGGACAGGGCCTTAGGAGGCCTCTAGACCAGTGTGCCCACGTCACGAGAACAGACAAGGAGGGGGCCGGGGACTGGTCAGATGTTCGAGTCTGACCTAGAAGAGACCTCAGAGGAAATCTCTTTCAACCTTTCCTTTTTATCGCTGAGGAAACTTGCCTGAGTCACGAAGGTGTAGCTAGGAGCATCTTTCACACCCAGGTCTTCAGACTCCAAACCCAGTGCACCTTCCCTGACTTTGTGCAGGTACGTGGAGAGAGGAGCTCCCGGAGAGGAGGGACACAGCGGCTCTAGGAAAGGGCACAGGAGAGTTGAGGCTGAGCCTGGTGCACTCCGGCATAGTAGCGGACAGAAGTTGAGTGGCCCCTCGCTCCGGGGCCTAGGGAGCGTCCCTTGATCCTGATACAAGTTCTTCCCCAGCCCTCGGGGTCTCCCAGCTACGTCCCAGCTCTTTCCCAAAGATAACAAGGAAAAGACCACCTTCGGCTTCTCTCAAGGCTGCCCTTAGAAAGTTTTGTCTTAATAGCATTGATCCCACACTATTTCTTGGCACTTTTTATGAAGTAGAACCATAGACTAATTGGAGTACTTTCTATTTCAATATTGTCCCTTAGGCTGTCACAGTCTTTGTGTCTCCTCAGTGGAGATTTCCTTGTGACAAAGAAAAACCGTCAAGCACGTCCAGGCCGAAGGAATAAGTCTAAGAGCGTGGCAGCGTTCTGTAGCCATGGCCTCCAGCCTTTCGTCCAGAAGTGGGGTGTTTCATCCATTCTCCAGGACGAAGAGTGGGCGCTGACTTAGCTACTGTTTTACCTTTCTCTGTCTCTTCCTTAGGGTGTTTATTGGGTATAGCTTATGCTTCTGAATTCTTGTTAATTGATGTTTCTTATAGTGCAGTAATAGTCTATTTACATAAGAGTTGAGATGGCCTTTCCCCATTTGATGGCCACACACACACAGTTTCCAGTTCATCATTACCACAAAAAGCGTGACTGAATATGTTGGTGTGGATGATGTATGTGATCAGTAGTTAGTCTTGCTGGGGGGTTGGGGGAGTGGGGGGGGTGGCATTCTATGACCAAATCAAAGGGCATCTATTTGATCCTGTGGGAGGGGCCTCTCATAGTAGAAATGGGGGCTGTTACTCATCTTTTCAGGTCTCAGCATCTCCCTGAGAGAGGGAGTCGAGGGGTTTGGGATCATTTATTCTCATTTTGTGGCTGAAGAAACTGAGGAGCAGCTTCTCTCCTTTGTGACGTGCTTCCTACCTTTCCTCTCTTTCCTTGGCTATCATTGCCCTTCAGGAGCCCCTAGTAAGCAAAAGAAGACTTGGGGGGGTTTGGTTCTCAAATACTGAGCATCTCGTGTAAGGAGGATTCCACATGAACGTGCTCCTCGGACACAGAATCAGGAACAGCGAGTGTGAAGAGGAGAGATTGCCCAAGCTCCCTTGCCCACAGCAGGCCGCCCCTCCAGGGCGGTATCCAGGCCGAGGTGCCATGTCCGCTTTGAGGGAGGCCACAGAGGAGATTCTTGGGTGGACTGGACAGCCCGCTGGAGGCCCTTCTGGCTCCCTGATTCTTAACGCGAGGCTCGTGAAGGAACGTCAGACTAAGAATTGAGCACTTGAGTAGGCAGAAGAGCCCGTGCTCACAGAAGACTTCTGAGTTGGGCTTGGATGGGGAAGGAGGCCGTCATCAGTCAAGGCCTCCCCCAAACAAGGCCGTGGCCTGGGGTCCCTGTAATGGCAATAACATTGTGGGGTCAGATCAGAGAGTTCCCCTGCAAATCCAACCACTGGAAGGCAAGAGAGAAGGGCAGCAGAGTCCTGTGGAGAAGAAGGAGGAGGTTGTTGGAGATCCTTGCAACTCTTCATCTAAGTTTCACTTGCTTAAACTCTGATCTGAGCAATCCCTGATTTAGAAACCAACAGGATCATAGACATTTTGGGGCTGGAAGTCCTTAACATCAGGACTTTTTTCTGGATGCCCAGGACATAAGCAACTCCTTATCCAAAGCTGTTCCTAGGCACTGTTCTCGCAGCAGTGGTACTGGATAGATAGCGTGTTGTGCCCATTTTGCAGCAGGAGAAAGCGAGGCTTAAAGAAGTTCTAGGTTTGGAGCTGGGGAAATGTCATCTCGGAGAGACTTTAAGTGAATACCCAAGACTGCCCGACAAGGATGGGGCCGAATCAGGATCTGAACTCGGGTTCTCTACTCCAAAATCCTTTATCTTTTCTCTGTGCTGCACTGTGATCGCTGAAGTAGGAGTCGCAGAATCACATGACGGGAGATTTGCAAGGAACCTGAGAGGCAAATCTAGTCATGACAAAAGTCCCTCCACATCTCTCTGACCTGTGGGCCTCCAGCCTTTGCTGCAAGACCTCACGTGAAAGAACTGATGAACTGAGTGCCAACTTTTCTCACTTTGTTTTCCTCCCTTTTTTTTTTTTTTTTTTGAAATGTAGCTAATATGGAAATGTTTTGCATAATTTCTTGTGTGTAATTGATATGTTGCTTGCTCAGTGGGAAAGAGAACACAAAATTAAAAAAGAAAAGAATGTTAAAATAAATAACAAAATTAAGCCATAAAGATAAAACTCTCACGTGAGATGGGGCCCTCTGCCTCTAAGGCAGCCCATTCCAGCCGCAGACCGAGCTAAGTGCTGGGAGATTTTTTCCCTAGAGCAAGCCTGATTTTCCCCTGACAACTTCTACCCAGTTAGTTCTGCTTCTCCCCTCTGGGACCATCCAAGTCTAATCTTTCTTCCGTATGACATCCTTTCAAATACTTGAAGACAGTTCTTATATCCTTCTTAATTATCAATTTGGATTTCAAAGTCCATTCTCCCAGCCCAGGGCTCTCTCGCCACCATCTGAGTCATTACTGGGCCTCTGTAGGCGCCCAGGAGGGCTGCCTTGACGGACTGCCAAGTGCCAGTGAGCTCAGAGTAGGAGCATGAGGCCTCCCTCCCATGCTCCTGGAAACGGCACGGTTCCTCGGCGCAGATCGATAACCATCCCAGATCGATTCCTATTACTTACAAGCAAGAATGGCATCTTTTGTTTGCTGCAATAGCCGAGTTCCCTCCTCCAGCCTGGGCAGCATGATCCCTTCCTCCACTCAATCCACTTTGAAGTTCTGACTCTCCGATGCCATGTTAGGAGCCCAAGTGCCTGGAAGATAGAAACGTTGAAGTTTGAGGAAAGGGGGAAATTCGGAACTCGGTTTGGGGCATATGGGTGAGGCAGGGATCCAGCAGGCCTCTGGGGTTCCATCCCGCCCAGGGCAGCAATTATTGGGGCTGTAAATGCAGACTTGGGAGCCATTTTTGGAGAGAGGGTCATGGAATCCTTGGGACCCATGAGTGTGGAATGAGAAGAGTGTCTCTGGGGATGGCCACAGTCATGCTACCTGTTAGGATTACTAGGTGAGATTCAGGTTGTCTGGACAGTGACAAGGTGAGAACTCAGGTTGACTTGACAGTTTTCTGGCTCAGACCTTTGGTTTGGGCCTTTAAAGGGAGTTTACACCTTAGGAATCCTAGAAGGAGCAAGCTCATTGGTTGAAGTGGTTCTTCCCAGAAGCCCTTGCATTATCCCACACCCATTCTCTGGGAGGATAAAAGAGGACAGCACTCCAGAGATAGAAAAAGTCTGCACTATATCAGGCTTGACCCGGCTCTCTGCAGGAAGGGAAGTCACTTCTCTGGACAAGAGTTAACGGCAACTGCCTGGAGACAACGGTTCTCTTCAGGAAGAAGAATCTGTCTGAGAGATTTGAGTAGACACAGCAGATCTCCCCCCAGAGAGTGATCGGCAGCTTCTGGAGACAACAGCACGCTACAGCTACCAGAGGTGATGAGCCTTGCTGGAAGCCCAAAAGCCCTTAAACCTTCCATGCTTTGCATTTCTAGACAATGGGAAAGAATAGCTTCCAGGTGAGAGGTCGGAAGGTCTGGGTTTGAATCCCACCAAAGTGGCAGAAAAAGTCCATAAGTGCTCTGGATCAGTTTCCTCATTGGAGCAAGTTGGATTAATCAGAGGTTCTCAACGTGAGGTCCGGGGATCCCTGAGGGTCTCTGAGACCCTTTCAGAGGATTATTCATCATGACAAGTTTTAATTTCTACTATGGCAAATACTGATAAGAAGTTAAGCCCCGAATGGGAACAGGCAAGTCTTAAGGGACTCTGAAATGAAAGCATTTGAGAACTTCAGGCCTACATCTAGGGAAGGGGGTGGGGGAAGGAGAGAAAAAGTTGCAACAAAAGTGTTCGCAAGGGTCCATGTTGAAAAATTACCCATGCATATGTTCTGTCAATAAAAAGCTATAATAATAAAAAAAATTAAAAATAAAATAAAAGTGAACACACAAAAAGATTTAAAAAGAAAAGAAAACTTCGGGCCCAGGGGATCGCTAAGATTCCGAATTTTAGAGTCTCCAATGGAAAGGATCATCGGGTTCAAACAAAGCCTGTACAGCCCAACCAATAAAATGGCCTTTTACGGGGAGACTGAGTGGAGGGCCACTCACCAGCGCCCGTTTGATAGAGCTCTCTGAGGCCGAATGTACCTGGTCCAGAATTCTCTCCCTACAAAGAACGGAAGCTTAAAAAATTAAGCATTTGTTAAACGCTTACTCTGTGCCAGACATTGCACTAAGCACTTTACAAGTAGCGTTTCGTTTGAGCTGCTCTTATTGTACCCATTTCACAGATGAAGAAACTGCGGCAGCACGAGTTGAGTCCCTTACCCAGGGCCACACCGTACGTCTGGGGCTGGATTTGAACTCTCTTCCTGACTCCAGGCAAGTCTTTCCTGACCCCTCCCCCATTCCCGTCCCTCTCCAATTACTTTGTATCTAACTTGTGGATTTGGTGTTTGTTTGCTCAGCGCACAAGGAAAGGGGCTGTTTCATTTTGTGTCTCCCCCCCCCACCAGGGTTTCGTGCACAATTGACACTAAATACTTGTTAAATTGGATTCCTTAGAGATGACCCTGGGCCGCTAGGTGGCGCCATGGTGCAGTGTTGAACCCTCCTGAGGCCATCTGGTCTCAGGTACTTACTGTTGAACAAGGCATCTGTGCCTCAGTTTTCTCATCTGTCAAATAGGCTGAAGAACAAAATGGCAAAACACTCCACCATCTTTGCCAAGAAAATCCAAAAGGAGCCATGGGAGTTGAACAACAGGATGACCCAGTACAATGTCGCCCCCTCCCCCCACTTTTTTTTTTTTTTTTTTTTTGCTGAGACAATGGGGGTTACGGGACTCGCCCAGAGTCACACAGCTGGAAGTGTCAAGTGTCTGGAGTCAGATTTGAACTCGGGTCCTCCTGACTTCAGGGCTGGCACTCTGTCCATTGCACCACCTGGCTGCCCCCTTTTATACAGAAGTGGAAACTTTTTTCAAAGCCTAGAAATGGTGACATGGCCGAAGTGGAGGAAGATGGGACTCCAGCCCGGCCCCCAGGACAAGGTTTTCCGAGCCCCATGTTGTCCCGTGGTCCGGTGAAAAGATCTTACAGACAAGGGCCTGGGCGCCACCCCTGCTTCGGACACGTGCTTGCTCCTCAGAGAGCCCCCTCTGGGTTTCAGGTTCCCCCGCAGATGAGGGTGGTTAGGCTGCCGGGCCTCTGAGGCCCCTCCAGAGCTGTCATTTCTCCGGCAGGATTACAGAGACGCCACTTGTCCCTAATCCACGAGGAGATCCCTGATCCCCGCCTGGCCGTCTCCTCTCCAGTTTCTGAGTGTGTGGAAATCCCCTTCCTCGGTATAAGTGTCGTTGAGTGGGGCCAAAGGTGCCTCCGTGAAGGCCGGATCAGCTGCGGTCCTCGTCCGCTTCTTTTTCCAGCCTGAAACGCATGAACCCGGCAGTCCTGCAGTGACCCCCGCTAACCAGATAAAGTTCTCGCAGGGCACGTCCCAAGGACGGCTAGGTGATCAGTGGCCGGGGCACCAGGCCTGGGATCAGCAAGTTTCCTTTTCCTGAATTCAGATCTGGCCTCAGACATTTACTAGCCATATTGACCCTAAGCACTTCACTCTGTTGCCTCAGTTTCCCCATCTGTAAAATGGCAAATCCTTCCACTATTTTTGCTGAGAAAATCCCAAAATGGGGTCCAGAAGAGTGAAATGGATTGATACCAGTTCCAATGATCTTGTGACAAAGAGAGCCATTTATACCCTGAGAGGACTGTGGGAACTGAGTGTGGATCACAACATAGCATTCTCACTCCTTTTGTTGTCGTTCGCTTGCATTTTGTTTTCTTACTCATTTTCTTTCCTTTTTGATCTGATTTTTTTGTACAACAAGAGAATTGTATAAATATATTTACACATATTGGATTTAATATGTATTTTAACACATATAACATATATTGGATTGCTTGCCATCTAAGGGAGGGAATGGGGGGAAGGAGGGGAAAATCTAAAACAAAGGCTATGCAAGGGTCAGTGTTGACAAATTATCCGTGCATATGCTTTGAAAATAAAAAGCTTTAAAAAGAAGAAGAGTGAAGTGAATGAAATGACTGAATAACGATAAAAAATTTCCCAAGGGGTTTAGTACTCCTGAAAAAATAGCTTGTTTCCAGTAACTTCTAACAAGCACTCTCTAGAGCTAGAGTTTGTATCCTCCAAGTTCAGCCTTGTCTGGGAAACCAACAGCTCTGGCTCCAGGAGTGCTCACAGTAACCACGCTGAAAAGCACCTTAGACCCATCCAATCCAACAAATGGGGATAATTGGGGAACGATCCCTTTCTCTTTTTAATTTTTAATAATAGCTTTTTATACATGCAAAGATAGTTTTCAATGCTCACCCTTGCAAAACTTTGTGTTTCAAATTTTTCTCCTTCCCTTCCTCTCTCCTCTCTCCCTAGACAGCAAGTAATACATGTTAAACATCTGCAATAAACATATTTCCACATTTACCACGCTACACTAAATCAGGTCAAAAGGGAAAAAAATAAGAGGAAAAAGAGCAAACAAATGACAGCAAAAAAAGGTGGAAATCCTATGTTGTGATCCACATTCAGTCCCCATAGTTCTCTCTCTGAATACAGATGGCTCTCTCCATCCCAGGTCTATTGGAATTAGCCTGAATCACCTCATTGTTGAAAAGAACCACGTCCATCACGGTTGACCACCACATAATCTTCTTGTTGCCGTGTACAGTGATCTCTTGATTCTACTCACTTCTCTCAGCATTCGTTCATGTAGGTCCCTCCAGGCCTCTCTGAAATCATCATGTTGGTGAAGAATAGAACAATAATATTCCATAATGTTCATATACCATAACTCATTCGGCCATTCCCCAACTAATGGGCAGCCACTCAGTTTCCAGTTTCTTGCCATTACACAAAGGGCTGCCACAAACATTTTTGCACCTGTGGGTCCCTTTCCCTCCTTTAATATCTCTTGGGGATATAAGCCCAGTAGAAACACTGCTGGATTAAAGGGAATGCACAGTTTGATAGCCCTGTGGTTGTAATTCCAAATTGCTCTTCAGAATGGTTGGATCAGTTCACAACTCCACCAACAATGTATCAGTGTCCCAGTTTATCCAATCTCCTACATTTATCATCATCTCATTTTAGCCAATCTGAGAGGTGTGTAGTGGTACCTCAGGGTTGGGGAATGACCCCTTTCAAATCTGCTCTGCATCTGCCGCTCTGCCCTGTCCACCTGCCTATGTGCTTCTTTTTAGCTCCTCAGCCAGAGGACCTCATAGGAGACTATGAAGAATTTCATGTTGTGGGAAGGATCTGAGAGTCATAGAAGAGCTAAAATTGAATATCACTCAATGGGGTGGCTGAAGAGTAAGGCAAAGAATGGGTGGCAAGTCACAGCTCGTTATGAACAGAGAATTATCCAGAGGTTCTATCCAGATTGTCACCTGAGGCATATACTGCCAGAGAAGGGAATAAAGATGGCTCAGTTACATACAAGAGGGAAGAGAAATGATATGTATGGCCCAAGGGTATCTGCCCAATGCTGGGAAAACTTCAGAAGTGAGTTCAGCATGTTGAGCACAATCTTTGCAGCTAATTAGGGGAAGGATGTGAAAGATATAGTTGAGTTGTGATCTGACTTCCTGGACAGTCAGCAAGCATTTATTAATCATCTTTATACTAGACATCACACTAAGCCCTGGGAATACAAAGAAGTTCCAAAGACAGGCCATACCCTGGAAGAGCTCACAATGTAATGAGGAAAGACAAGAAGTGAACAATTATGTGCAAACACACTATAGCTAGGAAATAATTAACAAAAGGAAAACACTAGAAGTAAGGAGGTTGGGAAAGGACAGAAAATCCACATCAGTGATACCACAAACCTCTTTGAGGGTTGTGAGAGTGGAAAGACTGTCTGGATTTAGAATGAGAAGACCTGGTTTTAATCCTTGCTCTCCCCTTTCTTGCCATGTGGTTTGTGAGAGGGATGAGCTCCCTGCCTTCCTGAAAGGATTCAAGCAGAAGCTTAATGATTACTTGTCATGTATGTAACCCTCGTCCTGTCAAAGCCCATGGGTATGAGACTGTCTCCTTATGGGTGGAAATGAATGTCTCACTCCACGTGAGACTTGGGGTTGGAGCAAGAGAGCTCCAACTTCCTTCCATCCTCTCAAGACTCTTCAAGAGTAGTCTTTTCAGGCTCTTCAAGCAGTGAGTTGCTTCAGGAGAGAAAATGGAAGATATCAACGCTACTTCATGTTGCTGAAGGAAAAGATGGAGAACAGAAAGTCTCCATTATGTCCCTATTCCCAGTTAGATTCTATAAAGACTTCAGGAAGTTTGCCTTGGATGAGATCCAGGACTTTCTCTCTAGGTTGAGTCAAGTTATCTTGCTCCCAAAGGGAGAGATCCTTTATTCAGTATTGTCAGGCCTACGACTAGTCTCCTCGGTGTACTTCCTCTGATTTTTATTTTGGGCTGATGTGGGAAGATGAGAGGCTTTTTTGTTTTGTTTTTGTTTTTGTTTTGTTTTTTTGCTATTGCTCTTTATGTTCATGGTGGAACTGGCATTTTGTGGGAAAGGGGTACCCCAATATAAAACTTGAGGTCTTGCTTCCCCAGTAATAACGACACTGATCATTTTATCACAAGTTAGATTTTCCTTGCTCATGTCCCCAAGATGAACAATATTTAGAGGAGGAGGAAGATATACTTCCAGCCCAGGAGTCCGTCTCTCTGAAGAGAAATGAGCAGATCGGTGACCTCTGGCCCTAGCCTCTTGCTTCCCTTCCTGACAGAAATGAAAGTGTCCCTTGGAGAAGGAAAAAAAAAAAAAAAAAAAGGCCAGAGATTGGATGTTCCAATAAGGTTTCCATTTGTGTATGGATTGGACCCAGCCCCCTCCAAGCCCTTCCAGCTCTCAGATTCTGTGATTCTAAGACTCTAAATACCTCCATTTTCTTATCTACAAACCAGGTGATCATACATGTCATTCCTATTTCCGATTGTGTGAAAATGATTTTGTGCAGCCTTTTCATATCATGTTATTTTTTTTTCTTTTGTGAGCCAATTGGGGTTATTTGCCCAGAGTCACACAGCTAGGAAGTGTTAAATGTCTGAGGTCAAATTGAACTCAGATCCTCCTGACTCCAGAGGCGGTACTCCCTCTCTTTTAGTGCGGCCTAGCTGCCCCCGGAGGCCTACAGCACCCGGTGTTCCCACGTGTCTCCCATCCAAGTCCAAACCAGGTCTGCCCCTGCCAGCTTCCGAGATCAAACAAAATCAGGCCTGTTCAGGGAACTATAGCCAGGGACGACCTTAAAGCCTTAAAGAAATGATTTCTATTAGCACATTAAATCCATAAACATTAAGGCTCTAACTTCAGTTGCAGGTACCCTCAGAACTAGTGGTAAATGGCTTTTGTAAGCAAATGGGACAGTCTTATTCCTCAGCTGTACTCAGGGTAGTATTATTTCAAGACTGTCCCAAATGGACAAATAGCTAATGGAAATCAAAAGGTGAGAAAGGCATTGAATGGGCAAAGATGGTCCGAGTTCTCATCCCATCATCTCATCTCATCTCATCAAAGAAAATTCCCTCTATTTTACCTGAAATGTTTGTGTATCTCTCAGGACCACCACTTTCCTTCCATTTTTCAGAAATCTTTGATTCTGTTTGCTTGGGGCCCAATAGTCCCTCGGCCATGTTCTGAATCCTCACAATGGGACAAGCCCAAGCAGAGTGGGTCGGGACTACAAGCCCGGCCAAGGTTGCCAAGATGCTCGAACTCCAGAGTCCTGAGCCGCAGATGCTGGGATTCTGCAGCTCAGGAGTTCCAAGCTAAGCATCTGTCTGCACTAGGTCTGGCACTAATAGAGCGAGCTCCGGGGACTGGAGAGCCATCAGGCTGCTCGTGGAGGCATGGACCAGCCCGAGTCAGAAGTGGGACAGATGAAAATTTTCTGTTCCAATCTGCTCCAGCTCCTGAGGGATCGGGCCCCAAAGTAGCTGAAATGTAGGAAGTTAGAGGAAAAAAAAGGGATGAAGAAGATCATAGTTTTGGGAGCAAGAAGGGGGCCTCTGTGATCACCCGGCTCAGTCTCCTCGTTTTGGAGGAGCCCCCACGTGGGTGAGCAGCTTGCCAGAGCTAGCCCAAGCAGGAAGAGGGAGCGCTGGGATCCTGCCCCTCCTTTTGCAAAGCTTGGAACAATCCAGGTAAGTGAGCACTAGTGAGCAGCTGGGACTAACTCATTGGCATTAGCCCCCCCCCCCACTTAGAACTGAATAATCTACCCAGTCACCAGCTGAGAAAGTCCCTTTCCTGTAGCAAAGAAAACCTGGGCGAACGGGTCAAAGCAACTTGGTCGGCCTAATAGGAAACACCTCCTGCTTCCATGGGCCCAAGAGATCCTGACAATTCCTTGGGGCCGGCCCTTATCTCCTCCCCAATCCCCGCAACCTCCATCCTCAAGAGCTCATCCCAGCAGCAAAGAACATCCATCTTGGTTACCAGAAAGATGGAGCCAATTTCTGTCACACCCTTTTCAAGGGCTGAGGGGACTTGGTGACCACAACCTAAGCCTTCCCAGCCCGGATGGCCGGGCTCCCCCCTCCCTTCCCCCATCTCCTCCCCTGAGAAGGGAAATAAAAGTGTGGGAGCCCTGTCTGTATAAGCACTCTTGTTTTATTGCACACAAGCAATTGAAAGTGGCCTCAGGTTGAACGGTGCTCCTCTGAGTTGGTGGCGTGGTTGACACTGTGTGGCTGACCGTGCATCCTCTTAGGCCCCCTGTCCGGCAGAGCCGCCTCTGCGCCGGGAGGGGAGCGACAGATTTCCTTTGGGAAAGAAACCAAAAAAGGCATCCGTACCGTTTTAAGACATCTCAAGCACAACGCAGCTTCTACCGGCGTGGACATTCATTATTGCATCTGTCCATCGATTGATTGCACATACAGGAAATAAATGCACTTATTGGGAGGGGGCGGGGCAGGTGTTTACATGTGGCATTCGGCATATATCACATTCTGCTAGTTAAGCTATCATAACATAGTTGACCATCGTCGGTGAGGGCGGAGGGTTGGGGCTCGGGTGGGTGAGTGGGGAGGGCTCCAGGGGAGGGGGATCTGGTTTTCCTCTCTCCCGCTTTTCCTATGTATTGCTACCAGGAATTCCAGTTTAGAAAAGGAGGGTACCCTGCAGTCTGAGCATGTCTCTGGAGGTCGGAAGAAATAAAATAAATTAGAGTTGATTGACCTGTTTGAGTTTCTTTGGCTGCTCCTGCTAGATATTTCTGGATCTGACTCCTGTGGCTACTTATCGCCCTTCTTGGCTTTGTCGTCAGCCCCAGTCTCGGAGGCTTTGCTCTCCTTCTGGTCGGTGCTGGAGGATTTCTCCACCTTCTCCGTCTTGGGCTTGCTGGGCTTGGGGGCTTCTGTTTTGGCGGCTTCTTTGGGAGGAGCCTTTTCCTCCTCTTTGGCTTTGGGGTCAGGCTGGGGTTTCTCCTCTGCTTTCTTTTCCTCCTGTTTGGGTTTCTCGGGTTCCTTGGTGGCCGGAGGGCTGGGGGTTTTGGGGGGTTCCGGCCCCTTCTCCTGGGGCTTTGCCGCCTCCTTGGCCTTGGTTTCCCCCTTTGCAGGCTCTGGGGCGGGGGCCGCCTGATGGTTCCCGGCTCCTTCTGGCTGGGTCCCACCTCGGGCCTCTTTGGGTTTCTCCTCGGCCTCCTTTCTGGGGGCCTCTTTCTTGCTGTCCTTGGGTTCTTCTGCTTTGGCTGGGGCTTTCTCCTCCTCTGTCTTCTTGGGGGCTTCTTTCACTTTAACTTCCTTTCCTTCTTCTTTGACAGGTGCGCTAGGAGGCTTTGATACTTCTTTCTTTGGGGCACTCTCTTTGTCTTCCTCTTTCTCAGGAGATTTTGCATCTTCCTTTTCTGGAGATTTGGCCTTGACTGGGGATTTGATGTCCGCCGGGGACCTCACTTCCTCCTTCACTGGGGATTTGGCCTTCTCTGGAGACTTGACCTCTTCCTTTGCTGGGGATTTGGCCTTTTCTGGAGATTTCACCTCTTCCTTTGCTGGGGATTTGGCCTTTTCTGGAGACTTAACCTCAGGGGGAGACTTGACCTCTTCCTTTGCTGGGGATTTGGCCTTTTCTGGAGACTTAATCTCAGGGGGGGATTTGACCTCTTCCTTTGCTGGGGATTTGGCCTTTTCTGGAGACTTGACCTCTTCCTTTGCTGGGGATTTGGCCTTTTCTGGAGACTTGACCTCTTCCTTTGCTGGAGATTTGGCTTTTTCTGGAGATTTGACCTCAGGAGGGGACTTGACCTCTTCCTTTGCTGGAGATTTGGCTTTTTCTGGAGATTTGACCTCAGGAGGGGACTTGACCTCTTCCTTTGCTGGGGATTTGGACTTCTCTGGAGATTTGACCTCTTCCTTCACTGGGGATTTGGCCTTTTCTGGAGACTTGACCTCTTCCTTTGCTGGGGATTTGGCCTTTTCTGGAGACTTGACCTCAGGGGGAGACTTGACCTCTTCCTTCACTGGGGATTTGGCCTTTTCCGGAGACTTGACCTCTTCCTTCGCTGGGGATTTGGCCTTTTCTGGAGACTTGACCTCTTCCTTCGCTGGGGATTTGGCCTTTTCTGGAGACTTGACCTCTTCCTTCACTGGAGATTTCACCTTCTCAGGTGATGTGACCTCCTCCGTGGGAGGAGACTTGGCTTCCTTCTCTGGAGATTTTGCTTCTTCTCCCTCTTCTTCCCCTTCTTCTTCCTTCTCTCCAGTTTCTTCTTCTGCTTCTTCCTTCTCTTCTTCCTTCTCCTCTTCCTCAGTTACCTCTTCAGTCACCTGGATCTCCTCGGTCTGTTCTTCCACAATGACAGTCTCCTTCTCTGACTTCTCAACCACTTTGATCTTCTCTTCACTTTTGACTTTTATATGTGTGGAAGTGGCTGGAGTTTTGGGGGGTACCTCAGGAAAGGAGAAAGGACCCGGGCCAAAGCCAATTCTACATTCTTCTCCTTCCAGAAGTTTTCTGTAGGGAGGGGAAACAGTATAAGAAGTTACTGGAAAGAAAAATCATACATCACTCCCTGGCCACCATGCCCTTATGTGTTTTCTTTCTCAAGAAAAGGTTTTCTCCTTTATGATAAGGATTCAGGTCAAGGGCCTACAGCTCTGATCATGAGTAAGTCTACATGTCTTTGTATCCCAAACACTTATCACAATGTCTGTCACAATATTTAATAAATTTTCGTTCTTTCATCCACCCATCCATCCATTCTTCCCCATCCTCTGAGACGTAGGGATAAGGTTGGCAGCAGCGATGTTTAAACTACTAGCTCTTTCCTCCCAACACTTCTTTCCCATGAATTCAGAAGACCAATGTTCTATTTAGAGATCAATCACTATCCAGCCATGACCTTCTGCAAGTCAACTAGTCTTGATGCACCTTAGTGTCCTGTTTTTCCAACTGGGGTAAGGAGCTTGTGAACACCGAATGAGGTAGTGAAGATCCAAATGGTTTAGACACATGAAGCGTTAGCAAACCTGGCTTAATAGGCAATCAAATGAGGCCTGTTCTCACCAAGACCTGCCATTATATTCTTTTTCCTTCAATCTGCACCCTCAACTTCTTTTTATAATGGAGTCAATCTTTTATTTTGTAGCATGGAATCAATAAAAGAAATAAAAACATAGATAAGAGATGATCTATGTGTCTATCGTTTCCCTCAGGCTGAGGAAGTAACTGACTGGTTTATACTAATGATTCAGGTCCAGGGTTCAATTGCTCTGGACAATTATATACATCTCTGGAGCAAGTACCAAGTTTAATTGATTTAATTTCCCTAATGAATGATGAATATATATATATATATATATATATATATATATGAATTAAAGCACATCTTGTGACGAGGAGAGCCATCTACACCCAGAGAGAGGACTGTGGGAACTGAGTGTGGAGCACAACAGAGCATTTTCACTCTCTCTGTTGTTTGCTTGCACTCTGCTCTTTCTCATTGTTTTCCTTTTTGATCTGATTTTTCTTTGTGCCCTTAACTTCTGCTGGTCCATCCAACCACTGCTCTTGGCTTAGGGCTGCTAAGGTCAGAACAGAGTCAGCTCGGCACAGATTCCCAGCCTTCACTACCAAATTCTGCCACTGAGAAGGCTGGGGAACTCTGGCTGCGTGTCCATCTTTGCCAGGGACCCTTCTGCCTAGTGTGCATAGTGGCAGACCAATGTTTCTAGCAATCCTCTTGGAGGCTTTGAGGGAGATTGTAAGTGGAATCATACCCATTTCACAGAGGGAGAAAGAAAGGTCCAGTGAGATAAGGAAGGTTTTCAGAGTCAGAGCAGTGGCAGAGCTGGGATTTATACTAGCTCCTAATTCAGGACTCTGATCATCCTGTAGAATGGATGGTCCTTGAAGGTAGGAAATGTTTTTACTGTTGCTTTTGTATCCCAGAACCCATGCTAGAACTAGATATCTAATAAATGTTGGTTAACATGAATGTCCCACCTTCCTTTGCACGTGGCTCCAGGACCATGGAGAGCTCCACGCCCTCAAACTCCAGCATCCTCTCAAGCAGTGTCTCTTTATCCCTGGTGGAACTGAAAGCCCTGCTTCCCTCTGAACAAAGCTTTAGTACCCTGGACAGCACCAGGCCCTCAACTCCCTACACATCCCACAGAAGGCTTGTGTCTCTCTCTGGGTGTACCCCTCCTCTGTGAGTGCTGCAGTAGGAAGAAAAGCCCGGTGGATTAGTCTGAAAAGGCCACAACCAGTTAACTTAGGCTTTGGGCTTCTGGAGTTTGGGGGAAGCATTAACCCTGTAATTCCCTGAACTATGTTCCAAAGAGAAGCATCATGGAATTATGGGTGGCAAGGGGCTTGACCAGAAGCTCCTTGATAGCAAGCTTAGCACAGTACCTAGTACATAGTAGGCGCTTCTGCCTGGCTAGAGGAAGGCTCAACCTGGAGTCCTGATTTTCCTCTGCTATTCCCTATCTATGTGACCTCAGTGAGCCATTTAACTCAGTTTTTCTATCTGTAAAATGGGGTGCTCCCACCTACAGTACCTACTTCCCAAGGTTGTTGTAAAGCACAAATGAGACAAGGTATCCAAAGACTCTAAGAAATTTTCTAACGCCTGAAGAAAAGAAATTATCTCTTGCCACAACCTTGGAAAGTGGCCCTTTGTGAACTGTAAAGTACTGCTTGATGCAGATATTATCAGGCAGTGAGGTTCAGAAGAAAGAAAAGGCTGTGAGGGCTAAGGATAGAGATTGTAAGTGGAATTATACCCATTTCACAGAGGGAGAAAGAAAGGTCCAGTGAGATAAAGGGAGGTTTTCAGGGTCACTTAGTAGAGCAGTGACAGAGTCACTGGAGTCAGGACTTGAGTTCAAATTCTGCCTGATTTACTTCCTGGCAGTTAGGTGGTGTAGTAGGAAGCAGCAGGGAGCCTAGAAGTCAGGCAGACCCTGAATTCAAATCTGGTTTTAGGGGCAGCTAGGGGACACAGTGGGTAGAGCACCAGCCCTGAAATCAGGAGAAACCAAGAACTCAGACACTTAACACTTCCTAGCTGTGTGACCTTGGGCAAGTCATCTATCCCCAATTGCCTCAGCAAAAAAAACAAAACAAAACAAAACAAAATCTGGCCTTAACTAGATGAATCTAGACCACTTTTGTGACCTCTGTCTACCCCGGTTTTTTCTTTTATCTGTGAAATGGGGATAATATTAGTATCCATGTCCCAAGGTTGTTGTGAAGACATAACGATATACCATAAAGTGCTACATAAGTGCTAGCTGAGTCTGGCCTAGTCATTTCTACTCATTCAACCATGAAATGAAGGAGTTGGACTGTGTCCCTTGCAACTTTTACATCATCCATGAGCTATCCTGGTGAGTCCACTCTGGTCGGACTCTTTAAAGCCTAAGAAGGGGCTTTTCCTAATCCGGCATCTTACGGGATTGTCTCAGCAAGTTTGTTAACTGAGGAAGGAAGGGGCCCTCACAAGCCTGTACCTGTAGGCTGCAATTTCAATGTCGAGGGCCATCTTGACATTCAGCAAGTCCTGGTACTCTCGGAGCTGGGCGGCCATTTCCCACTTGGTGCTCCTCAGCTCACTGTCCAGCTGCTGAATGGTCTCCTGGAGGAGAAAGGGTGACACGCATCATGGAAGGAGGCCCCTGGCTCTCTGCAATGCAGATGCCCACCCCCGTCAGCCAAAGTGGGGCAGTGCTGATGCAGGGTTGGGCCGTCATTCAAGGAAGGGAAGTTCTTGCTTAGCCATGTTCCCTTGGGGAAGAACAATTTCTTTCATCATAATCAGGTCCGCCAACAAACCAAGGTTCCCAGAAACCCCCTCCCAGATGTTAGAGGTTCTCCAGAATGCCCCCAGTAAAACAGGTTGAAAAATCTCCTATAATCATGAATCCTAAAACTCTCTTCTTGTTCCAAATCGACAAGAGATCAGAGGTTATTCACCTTTGCGGGGGGGGGGGGGGGATGATCATGGACTCTTTCCCACCTCGAGCCTCTTCTCAGAATAATATTTGAAAATACACAAAATTTTTTTAAATGGGATTAAAAGGAAACCAGTTATGCTGAAATACAGTTATCAAATTTTTTTAAATTTTAAGAGGGACCCCAGGTTGAGAATACCTATCTCTAGGAGCAAAACCTGTATTTAATGGAGAGTAGCCAAGGAGATTTCAGGAGACCCTCGTCTAAATGGCGCACTTGGGAACTGGAGACCTAGCTGACTTTTGCCAAGTCCCACAGCAGAGACCAGGCCAGCCCTGGCTCTCTCCCGTCCTCAGCAGTTACCTGATAGGAGATGACATCAGCATGATGGCGGTCTTCCAGATCCGAGCGTTGCCTCTCCAAAGAGTCCTTTGTCCCCTTGAGGGCCTCTAGCTCGGTGGTCTTGGACTGCAGCTGACGTCTGTATTCGGAGATCTCCTCCTGGGCCGAGCGCATGGCGTCTGTGTTCACCTTGGCAGCTTCTGACAAGCGGTCCAACCTCACTGTGGCAGCCCAGGGTCAGGGAGTAGAAGGGCAGAGAAATGGGGTCCATGAAGTTAGATCCTCCATCCCTCCTGCTCTTGCCCCACCATGAGAACATAGTACTTAGTAGACAGTAGGAGCTTAATAAGTGCTTATTGACTAAGACTGCCTGCCCCAGATCATAGGAGAGATCTAGCCCAACTCCCTCATTTTAAAGATGGGGAAACTGAGGCCCAAAGAGAGGAAGGGGCTTGCTGCCCGAGTAACTCAGCTTGTAGTAGCAGAAGTGGAATTCGTGTCTATATCTAGGACTCTTCACATGACTCCAACATCATTAGTCCTGCTGAGCCATCAGACCCCTCAAACTGAGCCAGTCCCAGTTAAGGACGTAGAACTGCATTGCAGATATCGCCTCTCCCTCCCCGAGGCCTCGCCCCAAAGCCCTAGGGAGCTCTGTGCACCTGCGGGACCCATTTCTGCCAAAAGCGCTAAAGGTACTTTCTTTCTTCTCAGACCATGAGCCACTTAACTTGTTAAGCTGGTGAAAGAGCCATGTTTTAGGGTGGCCTGGATTTTACCGGCCCTCAGATCCCTTCCACATCCCACTCCCCTCTCCAAATGACCAGTCATCCTGGCCCCAGGGGGTGCTCCCAGCCGACCCTGGGCGGCTTTTCCCTGGTCTGCCACCACTGAATGAAGGACCGAGGCCATCTCCCATCGACCCTCTGCTGGCGATTCAGTGGGGGGGGGGGTGCCCACGACTCTTTGGCTCTCCTGGAGGAGGTGCCAGACACAACCAGAAGCTGTCCCAGTTCTTCGGGAGCTCACACCCCAGGTGGAGAGAGGGCAGCAGGCTGGCTCTGGGGCCGCAAGGGCTCGTTCTGGGTTGGGGCTGGAGCCCGAGATGGGCCGGCATGGGCTGCAGTCTCTGGAAAGGATGCCCTGAGTGGCCTCAGTTGTTCTACAGGGGCGGGAGCAGCTCCAAGCTTGGTCCTGGCCAGGCTGAGCCAGGAGAGGGAAAGGGAAGGGCCACAGTTGCTCTGGGGAGACACCTCACTGCAGATGGGGCAGGGAAGGGGAGGGACCAGTCACCCCCCCCCCCGGAGGAAGCTCAGAATTAGGGGTGCTTGTACTGGCCAAAGAAAGGGAGATGAGCGGACTGGGGACCCCACGTCTGGCTGCCCCAACTGACTGCAGAGTGAAAAGCCCAAAACAGGGCTTCTTGCAGCCTTGGGATGAGGTGGGGGAGGGAAGGGCTTCTTAAAGGGCCAGCCGGCTCGTTTTTACCAGATTGTCTAACTGGGAATGGACAGACGTCTTGCCCAGAAGAGCCCCCCCTTTTAAGAACCAGATCTGGGGAGGACCACAAGGATTCTGTCTGTCCTGTCCCTCCCCTCCCCCACCGCGCCTGCATCCTTTCTTCCCAGAGGCTGCAGGGACGAGGGGGAGTGTTCTCAACCCCGAGGGGAGACTCCGGGAGAAGGGGGAGGGGGAGCCTGCAATTTGCCGCGTCAGTGCTGGGAGTGAGGTCGGACCCTCAGTGAGAACGTTCGAAGGGCAAGTGGGGCCTCAGAGCAGCTCTGAGTCAAAGCTGGGAGGGTCCTGAGAAGGCGGGGTCAGAAGGGGAGGGGCGTTAGACTAGGGAAGGTCACCAGGAGGGGCCCCGGGCCGCGTCTGAGGGCGGCGCTGGGGATCTGCACCAGCCGGCGGGGCTCGCCCGCAATCACCTGCAGCAGCTAAACCTGCCCAGGGGAACTAGGGAAGCTCTCGAAGCCCCGCCCCCTCGCTCCCGCGCGCACCTCGGAACCACTCCTCCGACTGCAGCGTGTTTTGCACCGTGTGGCCCTCGAGCTGCGCGCGGATCTCGCGCAGCGCCGACGTCACGTCGGACTTGACGAGGTCGCGGCCGTCGGGGGGTCCCGCGGCCTGGATCTGGCTGAGCAGCTCGGCCACCTCGTCGTCGTGGCGGCGGCGCAGGAAGGCGCCCTCGTCCTGCAGCGCTTGCACCTTCTTCTGCAGCTCGGCGCGCGCCAGGCCCGCCTCGTCCGCGTAGCGGTGCAGCGCGCGCGCCGCCGCCTGCAGCTCCTCGCGCTGGCGAGCCTCGTCGTCGAGGCGCTGCTGCGCGTGCGCGATGTCCTCCAGCAGGCGCTCGTGCTCCAGGCGCAGCTGGCCCTGCTCGGCGCCCAGGCGCAGCGCGGCGGCGCGCATCTCGCGGATCTCGCGCTCGTAGAGCGCGCCCATGGCGGAGCGGCCGGCCTGCTGCTGCCGCAGCGCGGCCGCCTCTCCTTCCAGCTGCCGGTTCTGCAGCTCCAGCTGCCGCACCTTGTCGATGTAGCCGGCGAAGCGGTCGTTGAGCGCCTGCAGCAGCTCCTTCTCGTTGCGCGCCCCGCGGCCCTCGCCGCCCAGCCCCGGCCCGTTGAGCGAGTCCAGGCTCTCGGTGCTTGAGGCGGCCAGCGCGCCGCGGGAGCGGAAGCCCGAGCCCGAGCTCCGCGCCCACGAGTGGAAGCCGCTGGACGCCGAGCCGCCCGCCACGGAGCGCATCAGCGCGGCGCTCTTGCGGCCCGAGGCCAGGGCCAGGGGCAAGGGCAGCGGGTACGTGGGGCCCTGCAGCAGCCCGTCCGCGCTGCCGTAGCTCATCATGCTTGCGGGCCGGGGCCGGCGTCGGAGCCGGAGCGCGGGGAGGTGGAGCGCGCCGGCCGGCGGGAGGACACTGCGGCAGCAGCCCGCCGGCCGCGCCTTTTATAGCTGCCCCGGCTCCTCGACGCGGCCCGGGCGGGGGGGGGGGGGAGGAGAGAGGGGGAGCGCTCCTGCCCCTCCCCCGCCCCGCCAGGCTCTGCCAGCCCTGCCACCAATGCCGCCGCCCCCTCCCTCTCTTCTCCTCCCCAGTCCCCTAGTCCTCCGCAGCCGCTCTTTCCCTGCCTTCATCTCCCCCTCCCCCTTCTTTCTTCTTTTTCATTGAGTTATCAATAAATTCATGTCATTATTATCGATAAAGTCCTATCTGCATTATCATTATACAAAGAGTGGAAGTGATTTTTCCTTCCTTCCCCTTCCTCTGTCCTTTATGCCTCTTCCCTTCTCCTCCACCTTCGCTTTCCTCTTTTTTCTTTTTATGGGGCACTTAATGAGCAAACACTCCTTGTGCAGGGGGCGCAGGCTCCTTCCCCTCTTTCCCTCGTTCTTTTCTCGGGATCACTCTTTCCTCTCGCCCTTTCTCTTCTGTCCTCCTCCTCTTTCTCTGACCCCCCTCTCCCCCTTCCACCCTCTCTCTTCCCGGGCGCGCTGGGGCTGTCACTTCTTTCTCGGCCTGAGCCCCTGCTGCGGGGGGGGGGGGGGGGAGGGGGAAGGGAAACAAGCAGGGTCCTCCCCCTCCCGGTGGGGCTGAGCCCGGAGGTACGAGGCCGGGCTGGCAGAGCCGGGAGGGAGACGTGGTTTTGCTCAGTAACCCCGGCGGGAGCCGGACTTTTCTGCTCCGCAGTGAGAGCGGCCCGCGGGGAAGGATACACTGCCGCCGCCGAGGTCACTGCTCGCCCCGGGACTGCGGAGGAGCCCGGCCTGCCGGGGAAGGCTGCCGGCGCCGGGCGGGGAGAGGGGCGAAGGCCCACCTGGCCGGACTACGTGCGGCCCGCAGCCCTGCTGCGCTGCGGGGGGGGAGCGGGGGGCGAGGCAGCTCCAGCCCTGGGGGTGTTAGGGAAACCTTAGGGGCCTTAATGGAGAGCCCGGAACTTTCTCCTCAGCCGAATCGTTGTAGACGAAATGATTCCACCCCGCATCGTATGGGGGGAGGGGGCTGTGAATGGAATTGTGGAACCTTCTCTCCTTCCCCCCCGCCCCCCGCTTCCTAAATTCACTTTCTCTGAATGTCATCACCTTTTTCTGCCCTAGCTGCTGACTCCCTCAGCCATCCCCGCCCCCTCTTCCTGGTAAGGATTTCTTCCAATGGGGTAGAGGAGCGGCCCCCCCCCCCCGGAGTGGGGGGGAGGAGAAGCAGCTTCCGCTCCTACTGCTGCTTAACCGAGAGTGAGTCCCTCTCAGACAGCCGGGGGTTGTAAAAGTTGGGAGCTGCGGCCGCTCTCCTCGGTCCTGAAGAGACCGCCCGGAATCGGTTGGTGAGGGGAGACATCCCGGCGGTGGCCCAAACCCCGAAAGCGCCTTTCCTTTCGTGGCCGCCGGCCGAGTTAACCTTGAGCTCAGCGTCTGCAGTGTCTCCTCCCCCGAATTTAGCCGAGACCCCGCAGGGCCGGAGAAAACCCTCCTAGGGAATAAAGAGAGGAATTGTGCGGGGCTGGGAAAATGACGCTTTGGCTTTAAGCTCCTCTCCCGGAGACCCACCCCGATTTTCCTTATCTCTTTCCCTCCCCCACCCAAGTTTTCTTCTTTGCCCAGTTGGTTCAAGAAATCGTTGAAAGGATGGGGACTACTGAAGGCTGCCTTTCCTCCCCCCCTCCCCCCCAAGTATAGGATTACCTAATTACCTCGAATCAGAAACAAGCACTCCTTCCTTTCCCTTTGGATGACAAGAGGGAAATATATATAAAACATAGAAAAACAGATTTATATATACATTTGCATAGATGCACATTTATATAATATATACATATTTGTATATATAATATATATTCTATATGTATTTGTGTATATATAATATAGAGAGATTTATATATGTGTATATATGTACATATATATGTGTGTATACACACACACACACACACACACACACACAGACATATCCATAGTTTCCAATTTCTTGAGGAAATAGAAAGATTAAATCTACGACCTGGTTCTAGCTGGGTTTCTAAAGGAAATCCCCGTCAGCCCCCCTTTCCGATGATTTTTGCCTGATGCTTCTTTTTCCGCCACGTCACATGACCAGCCCGTCTCTGTGAGAGACGGTCTCATTGTGGGCTTGACTTAGATAAGGCCCCATTGGAGAAGGACCAGCAGGTCCCTTTTTCTGTCCCTGCTCTCCTATTCCCAATTTTTATGTGGACTCTGGACCTGACTGTGGTAGAGCATTCCAAGTTCATATTGGTCTCTTCATCCTCAGTAAGGCCCACTTGTACCTTGACCCCGACATAGTGATGTCATTTTGGTCCTCTTTAAGAACAAAGGACAAAAACCACTCTAGTTTCTTCTCCTCCCAAAATTAGTTCTATAAGACTGAGGTTTGTAGCTTAGGATCTGTGGGGTTTTTAATTAATACCCTACCTCAATACAATTTGTTCCCTTTGTAATTCTATGTATTCTTTTATGTCTTTAAAAACATAATTCCAAGAATGGATCCCTAGGTTTCACCAGACTATCTAAGGAGACCCCAAAAAGGGCAAAGAAGTCTGGACTGGGACAATAGTTGAGTCTGCAATCATTGGAAGTCTCAAGGTCTCGGGAAGGAACTTGGAAAAAGCATTGCACTTGGAGTCAAAAGATCTGCCAATGAATAATGATCCGTTTTTGGTTAGCAAAAGCTCTACTGTGCTTAGGAACTGAGAGCATAGAGTTTGCGGATGGCAGGGAAGATGATGATCTAATGGAAAGGCCTTAAATACCAGGCAAACTAGATGGGATGCTAGTCATTGGGCAACAGAGAGAACCACTGGAGACTTTTGGCCAGTGACAAGGCCAGAACTGTGCATGAGGTAATTCAGTCCAGCAGAGATCAAGAGAGAGTCAGGAATGTGGGCAGGATAGGGGTAGAAGAAAACTATTAAATTCAGACACCCCCATACCCCATATAGAAACTCATCGGTGTATGAAAAAAGAAGCAATGCCCAAGGCTAACTCTCTAAAAGAGATAGAAGTGCCCCTCCCTCCCTTCTTTGCTGGGTGGGAGGGTTCCATATACTGTCAGACTCAGTTGAGTCAGTTCCTGATTTTTTTTGGTTCCAGTAATTTTCTTATTCAAGGGCCTGAGTGGAATATTTGGAAATGAAGGTAATGTAACAACCAGAAAATAGCAATAGGAAAAAAATTAATACCTTAGAGAAAACCAGAAACTATTGAAATATTCCAGGTGGTAGTTAATAAGGACTTAATAAGGGCAGTGGCAGCAGACATAGAGGAAGGACAGATTGAAGGGCATGCACAGGACTGGGTATGAGGGATGGGGGAAAGGAGAGTCAAAGGTAACCCAGCCAGGTTTAGAACATGGCAAACGGGGAAAGTGGCCCCCACAGAGAGGAGAGGGGGAGAAGCAGGACTGCGGGAAATAGTGTTAGTTCAGCTTTGGCTTAAGGTGCTCTTGGCACATCCAAGTGGAGTTGCCTGGATGCAGCTGGAGCTCAGAAGGGAGGTCAACGCTGGAGCTGTGGATATGGGAGTCTCTGCCACAGGGGTGGTCACTACAGTCTGGGGAGTCATTGGGACTGTCAAGGGGGTGGAGAGAGGAAAGCTCACCCTAAATGTGCCACACCCCTCCTCTCAAAGGAACTCTCTGCAGTGAAAGAGGGAGACAATTGCCATCGGCTGCTGATTTAATTTGTTTTGACTTTGCAGTTCCATGAGAAAGAACTCACTCCTTTCTCTTTTCTGGGTACCCTATTCCTGGGAATATGGAGTCATCATTGCCTTTAGGCACCCAAAGACAACCAGACCTAAAAAAGGGGGGTACTTCCCCTTTAACTAGCATTGGCTGGAGGGATTGAGTTTCCTGGAATGGGATAACTCCCAGTTCTGAGTGGAGAAGCCAACATGATAAAGCAAAAAAAATTTTTCCATTTAAAGATACAGTAGCACTTGTTAGAAAAGTAAAAATGCTGATAAACCACAAATACTAAGAAAGCAGCCATGTTTTGCAGGAGCTGAGAGGATGGGTCACCTTCCTGAGTATGTGACTTGTGATAGGAGAGGGGCTCAAAAAAGACCTCTGGCTCAAAAGGATCCCCGTGTTCCCCTCCAAGGACGTTATGATACTTGAAAGTCAGAGTTTCATAGGATTTAGAACTAGGTAGGACCTTGAGAATCAACAAGGTCATGAGGGAAAGGGCCCACACATAGGCTGGGTAAAGGAAAAAATATATTGGGATGGGGGGAGAGTAACCTAACTTCCTATCCCCTCCACTACCACAGCCAAAGAGGAGCTGGGGAGGACTTTGAGATCTAAGAGTCTGTGCTAAGGCTGCATAAAAAGGGATTGTCAGAAATCCCTACTCACTCCTATAGGCAGAGAAATAGAAAGAAGAAAGTGAGCACCCTGAATGGTATCTGGTTCTAGAATGGCTTACAGATAGCTATTACTTGCACTCCTAAGGTCCATAAAGAAGCAGCAGGTTGGGAATGTTTTTATTTCTGGAATACTAGAATGGGTATACCCCACTTCCTCACCCCATTCCCCCCCCCACACACACACACACGCACACACCACTCTCCAAGATCACATTTGTAATCTTGGCTTGGAATAAGGGATTCTGAAACCCAAAAGTTCTGGGAAAGAAAGAGCTGAAGATTTCAGCACTAAAAGTCTGGACAGCTCCATGCACTTCTTCAGGATGTGCTGAATCTGGAGGTGCTTCTCCAAATCATACCCAATAGCTGTTTTGTTGTTGTGGGAAGGGTTTTTTGGTGGTCGGTTGAATGTGGCAAAGTGGATAGAGTGCTGAGCTTAGAGTCAAGAAGATCTGCAAATCTGGCCTCAGACACTTACTAGTTGAGCCACCCTGGATTAGTCACTTTACTCTGTTTGCCTCAGTTTCTTCAATTGTAAAATGGGCTGGAGAAGGAAATGACTGCCAGTCCAGTATCTTTGCCAAGAAAACCCAAATGGGGTTATGAAGAGTAAGATAACGTTAAGTTAACAAAAACAACCTACAAAATGAGTGTCAATATAAATCAGGTCCAGGGATGATAGAGGGGGCAAAGATTCCCTGATCCCCTTTGCTCTCTCCTGAGCCTACAGACACCAGACACCACCTATAGCCCAGGTCATGTTTGCTAGAGAAGTTCAGCTCTGGATATTTGCTTCTTTTTGTTCTCTTACCTCCCTTTGCCTTCTAATCTCTTTCCCTTTTCTTGTTACAGCTGTTCTTAATACTCAATTAAATTCAACTCCACAGCTATTTGAGTTCCCACCATGTTCAGCATGCCACTCTCCTTCATCCTCTTTCCTGTTTTCCCCATCCAACTTCTTTTGCCTTTCCCTCACCTCTTCTGTCCCTCTGTTCATTATTCTGTCCCTCACTCTATACTAAATTTTGAATCCTTTCTCTCCTTCCCCATTCATGTTCTGTTTCTTCCTACTTTCTCCCTTTCTCCCTCCATCTATTCATTCTTTTATTTCCTTTTATCATTTTTCCTCAGCTTCTGCTTGCTCTTGTCCTTTATTTCTTTTTTTCAATCTCATTCCCCCTTTTCTCTTTGGCCTATTTTCCTATTGCATTCATTCTTTTCCCATCTTTCCCTCCCTTGTTCCCTTCTTGTTTTTTCTCCTATTTATCTCTCTCCTTCCTATCTCTCCTTCATCCCTTTTCTCCCTCTTTCCTTCCCTTCTCATTTCTCCCTCCTACTTACTTCCTTCTTCTCCTATCTTCCATTTCTCCCTTTTATTTTATCCCCTTGAGTCTCCTTTCTTCTTCCCCACCTCCTTCTAGGAGTTGCCCTATTTTTATAATGCTCAATAATGATTTATAATAAAAGGAAAAAATATTTTCTTCTCCAGTCTCCTTTTTAATACAGAAGCAGCAAAACCCCCTGGCAATTTAGGTCTGATCGTCACCAGGTTCTACATATAGCCCAATCCTCAATTCCAATCTCCACCCCCACCCAGTCAACATCCAGCTACTATCCTGTGTTCTCCTTCATTGCTTTCCACCCACAAACAGAACCCACCAGGGAACACAACAGAAATTTATGAAAAACCTAACCCCCCCCCAAGACTGTTGAAAAGGGATCATTTGTTCCCATGGACTGTTACATAAGAGTCTGAATTTTATTGGAAAGGTCAGAGGCTGGTTGCTGCATTCAAATTTCTGTTCTCCCCTCTGGTTCTTGGCAATTAAAGATTAATAATTTTTGGCAGGTTGCTTTTGAGACAGTAGGAGATGAGATGACTCATTAGGCTGGACAAAATGGTCATTCCTCAATAATAGAAAAATAGTACATGGACTACTGTGTTCCTATCATTTTATTCTGTATGCTCTTCACTCAATGTACCTATGGAACTCACTGATGCTTAAACTCAGCATTCCCATCTTCTACTGTCCCCAGGGCCTGGAAGGCTCCATCTTCCCTTTCTTTTCTTCCAATCCCCAGCTTTCCCCAGAACTTAGTTCAAATGCCACCTCCTCCTGGGCTCCTTAATCCACCTTCTAATTCTCTCTGTTGTTAGTTCCCTCTCCCTCCTTAAATTGCCATATATGTTCTCTGCATACTTGTTGTATTCCCAATAGAATCATACTCCTCGACTCCAATGAGTTATTGGCGTTCATTTTATTTGAATCTCAGCACCTAGGACAGCACCTTTACCCATTTGTCAAGACATGCCGGTTTTACTCACCTTGGGCACTCTCTCCTCAGAGGCAAACAGCAACGACTCTATTTCTTTTTTTTTTTTTTTTTTTTTTTTTTTTTTTTGTTTTTTGTTTTTTTTTTTTTTTAATTTTTTATTTTATTTTATAATTATAACATTTTTTGACAGTACATATGCATGGGTAATTTTTTACAACATTATCCCTTGCACTTATTTCTATTCAGATTTTTTCCCTTCCTCCCCCAACCCCCTCCCCCAGATGGCAAGCAGTCTTATATATGTTAAATATATTACAGTATAATTTAGATACAATATATGTGTGTAGAACCGAATTTTTTGTTGCACAGGAAGAATTGGATTCAGAAGGTAAAAATAACAGTTTACATTCATTTCCCAGTGTTCATTTTCTGGATGTAGCTGGTTCTGTCCATCATTAATCAATTGGAATTGGATTAGCTCTTCTCTATGTTGAAGAAATCCACTTCCATCAGCATACATCCTCGTACAGTATCATTGTTGAAGTGTATAATGATCTTCTGGTTCTGCTCGTTTCACTCAGCATCAGTTGATGTAAGTCTCTCCAAGCCTCTCTGTATTTCTCCTGTTGGTCATTTCTTATAGAACAATAATATTCCATAACATTCATATACCATAGTTTACCCAACCATTCTCCAATTGATGGACATCCATTCATCTTCCAGCTTCTAGCCACTATGAAAAGGGCTGCCACAAACATTTTGGCACATACAGGACCCTTTCCCTTCTCTAGTAGTTCCTTGGGGTATAAGCCCAGTAGTAGTATGGCTGGGTCAAAGGGTATGCACATTTTGATAACTTTTTGGGCATAATTCCAGATTGCTCTCCAGAATGGTTGGATTTTTTCACAACTCCACCAACAATGCATCAGTGTCCCAGTTTTCCCACAGCCCCTCCTACATTCATCGTTATTTGTTCCTGTCATCTTAGCCAATCTGACAGGTGTGTAATGATACCTCAGAGTTGTCTTAATTTGCATTTCTCTGATCAATAGTGATTTGGAACACTCTTTCATATGAGTGGAAATAGTTTTAATTTCATCATCTGAAAATTGTCTGTTCATATCCTTTGACCATTTATCAATTGGAGAATGGCTTGATTTCTTATAAATTAAAGTCAATTCTCTGTATATTTTGGAGATGAGGCCTTTATCAGAACCTTTAACTGTAAACATTTTTTCCCAATTTGTTACTTCCCTTCTAATCTTGTTTGCATTAGTTTTGTTTGTGCAGAAACTTTTTAATTTGGTGTAATCAAAATGTTCTATTTTGTGATCAATAATGGTCTCTAGTTCTCCCTTGGACACAAACTCCTTCCTCCTCCACAAGTCTGAGAGGTAAACCATCCCATGTTCCTCCAATTTATTTATGATTTCGTTCTTTATGCCTAAATCTTGGACCCATTTTGATCTAATCTTAGTATGTGGTGTTAAATGTGGGTCCATGCCTAGTTTCTGCCATACTAATTTCCAGTTTTCCCAGCAGTTTTTGTCAAATAATGAATTCTTATCCCAAAATTTGGGATCTTTGGGTTTGTCAAAGATTAGATTGCTTTTTTTATTCACTATCTTGCCCTGTGAACCTAACCTATGCCACTGATCAACTAGTCTATTTCTTAGCCAATACCAAATGGTTTTGGTGACTGTTGCTTTATAATATAGCTTTAAATCAGGTACACTTAGACCACCTTCCTCTGACTTTTTTTTCATTAGTTCCCTTGCAATTCTCGACCTTTTATTCTTCCATATGAATTTTGTTGTTATTTTTTCTAGGTCATTAAAATAGTATCTTGGGAGTCTGATTGGTATAGCACTAAATAAATAGATTAGTTTGGGGAGTATTGTCATCTTTATTATATTCGTTCGGCCTATCCAAGAACACTGAATGTCTTTCCAATTATTTAAATCTGACTTTATTTTTGTGGCAAGTGTTTTGTAATTTTGCTCATATAATTCCTGACTCTCCTTTGGTAGATATATTCCCAAATATTTGATACTATCGACTGTTATTTTGAATGGAATTTCTCTTTGTATCTCTTGCTGTTGGATTGTGTTGGTAATGTATAAAAATCCTGAGGATTTATGTGGATTTATTTTGTATCCTGCGACTTTGCTAAAATTCTGAATTATTTCTAATAGCTTTTTAGCAGAGTCTTTGGGGTTCTCTAAGTATACCATCATGTCATCTGCGAAAAGTGACAATTTGATTTCTTCATTTCCTACTCTAATTCCTTGGATCTCTTTCTCGGCTCTTATTGCCAAGGCTAGAGTTTCTAGTACTATATTGAATAGTAATGGTGATAGTGGGCAACCTTGTTTCACTCCTGATCTTACAGGGAAAGGTTCTAGTTTATCCCCATTACATATGATGTTTACTGAAGGTTTTAAATATATGCTCCTTATTATTTTAAGGAATAGTCCATTTATTCCTATACTCTCAAGCGTTTTTAGTAGGAATGGATGTTGGATTTTATCAAATGCCTTTTCTGCAACGACTCTATTTCTTAACTGTAGACGAGGGACACCAGTGGCTCAGGAAGGTCAAAGGATTTGTTTGGGGCTATACAACTAGTAAGAATTAGAGGGAGAATGTAACTTTTGCTTTAGCTACAACTCACTGTTCCACTTACACATGAGAGAAGCCTAATCAATTGTGCAGACTTGAATTGTCCTTCCCCTCATCCATGTCTAATCTAGAGCAAATGCATCGTTTGAACCAATAACACAAGATCCTTAGAGTAGAATTTTAGATCCTGGGACACCCCCCAACTCCAGTTCTCCCTCAAGTGGATGTCCACTGTGCTTTATGAAACAAAGATAATTTTTTTTTCTGTGACTAATGAAAAAATGAGAGGTTCCCTTACATATCCTACAGGGATCAGGAACGCAAAATGCAAGGAAGGTACTAAGCAGCAATGAGTGTGGAACAGGAGAAATGGAGGGAAATCACGAAACTTAGCAGTTTGATGTCAAAGTACAATAATGGACATTAATAATATTGACCCTGAGATCAGGAAATTAAGAGGTATTTATTAATGCTTACTATGTGCAATTGCTACTCTAAGCTCTAAGGAGACAGAAAGGCAACCTTCCCCCTTCAAAAAAAAGAAAAAATGGCAACAAAATAGTCCTTTCCCAGACCTAATGGAGACAAAACGTAAATAACTAGGAATTTGAAGGATACATATAGAGTAGATGGAAGATTTGGCGAGGAAAGGCTTCCTGCAGAATATGGGATTTAAGCTGACTCAAAAGAAACCAGGAGACAGAAGTAAAAGTGAGGAGGGGGGAATTCTAGCCTGGGGTTTAGCCAGTATAAAGGCATGAAAACAGGAGATGCAATGCTCCCATAGAAGCAACAGGAAGGCCAGTGGAGATAGATTGTGGAATATGGTGTATAAAGGAAAGTGAAGAACACAGAGGCAGGAAAGCCATGTCACAAAAGCTTACAAGGCCAGGAGACTTTGTATTTGATCATGGAGGTAACTGGATTAGATAGATAGAGTTCAACAAATTGAAGTTTATTGAATATGGTCAGATTCAAGCGTTAGAAAAAAGATTACCTTGACAGCTTTGTAGAGAATGGATTGGCGTCAGAAGAAGAGAGGATTCTGGAGACAGAAAGAGCAATAAAAGACTATTGATATTGTCCAATTGAAAGGTAATGGGATTCAAACTGTCTCCTTCTGACACATGCTAGGAAATCTAGAGTTGGGAAGATGTTTAGAATCAACATAATTTGGTAACATTGCAAATGTGTTGTGAGTTCAAATGATGCAGGTGAAGAGCCAAGTGACAAGGACAGTGGTAGTCTACTGACATTAATGGGAAAGTTGAGAGAAAAAGAAGATTCCAATTTGGATATGTTGAGTTTGAGGCATCTATTGGACATGTAGTTAAAGATGTCCAAAAGACAGGTGGTGATGTTGGTTTGGAGCTCACTAATATAGGTGGATAGATCTTCAAGTTTTATATAGAAAGTAGAGAGATAGATAGATAGATAGATAGATAGATAGATAGATAGATAGATAGATGGAGGAATGGATGGATGGATGGGATGTGGTGAATGGATGGATAGATAGATAGATGGATAGATGATGGATGGATGGATAGATGGAGGAATGGATGCATGGATGGATGGATAGCTAGCTAGCTAAGTGGATAGATAGATGGATGAATGGATGGATGGATAGCTAGATAGCTAGATGGACAGATAGCTAGATGATGGATGGATGGATAGATGGATGGATGGATGGCTAGCTAGATGGAAAGATAGATAGACAGACAGATAGACAGACAGACAGACAGACAGACAGACAGACAGATAGATAGATAGATAGATAGATAGATAGATAGATAGATAGATAGATATGAGAGTCATCGGGTAGTATTGAGAGAGCTGGGAGTCATCTGCATAGAAAGGATAACTGAAACCATAGGAGTAGATGAGGTAATGAAATAGTATAGAAAAAAGAAGAAGGCCCAGGACAGTCCCTTGGGATATAACCACAGTTAGTGTAGGTGATCAGCCAAGGAAACTGAGGAGTAATCAGACAAATAGAAGGAAAATAGGAGAGAACAGTGTTGCAAAAAACGAGAGAGAAGATTTTTTTCAGAAGGCCAGTCCACATTTTCAAAAGCTGCAGGAAAGGATGAGAAAAGGCCCCTGGATTTGGCAATTAAAAAATCACTGGTAACTTTGGAGAAGGCAGTTTTAGTTTTATGAGGAGATTGGAAACCAGATTACAGGGGTTTTAGATGAGAAGAGAGTAGGGAAGTGGGGGGTTTCTAGCGGAAACAACTTTTTAAAATGTAGCTGAGAACAAAAGGAGAGATAGAAGGTAATGCTTAACAGGGATGAAAAAGTCAAGAAAAGGTTCAACATTAAAAGGATGGTGGGAGAGACTTTAGAATCTATAATTTCAGAACTGGCAGGGACCTTAAAACACTGGTTATTAAGAGTTGGAAAAGACCTTAAAACACAGAACCTAGAATACTGGAGGGATAAGGGACCTTAGAGAGCATGTGGCCCAATTCCCTTATTTTAGCTAAATTCGTTGAGTCTAGTCACTGTCTTCTTCACCTAGAATTCCCTTTCTTCTCCCTCTGTCTCCAAGCACCTTTTCAAGCAAAAACCCTTCCTTCGACAAGAAGTCCCTTTTCCTGCCTGGGCTTCCCTCTGTGGTTGTCATTAAGCCATTTTTCAACTCTTTGTGACCCCCATTTGGGATCTTCTTGGCAATACTAGAGTGGTCTGCCATTTTCTTCTCCAGCTCATTTTACAAATAAGGTAAATGAGGCAAACAGGGTGAAGTGACTTGCTCAGGGTCACACAGCTAATATGTGTCTATAGTCCATTTGAGGGGCAGCTAGGGGGCGCAGTGGATAGAGCACCAGCCCTGAATTCAGGAGGACCCAAGTTCAAATTTGGCCTCAGACACTTAACACGTTCTAGCTGTGTGACCCTGGGCAAGTCACTTAACCCCAATTACCTCAGGGAAAAAAACATCAATTAAAAAAAATTTAAAAATCCATTTGAACTCAGGTCTGCCTTGCTCCAGGGGCAGAAGACTATCTACAGAGCCACCTACCTGCATCCCCTCCATTTCCCTCCGGATAGATCCTGTCTTTATCTTGTTTGTTCGTCACTGTTTACAAGTTGTCTCTTCTGTTAAACTGTGAGCTCCTTTAAAGCAGGGGCTGTTTCTTGCCTTTGTTATCTCTATGGAAGGGGTGAGTTTTTGACTGACTGTCTAGACGGGGTGATGGATCGGGGTCTGCACATGGAGGGAGAAAGACCTGAATTCAAATTCTGCCTCATACTAGTGGGGCATATCCGGTCAAGTTACTGAAACCGTCTCGGCCGTTCTAGTTAATAACAGCAAGCGCTTCCTCACAGGCCCATGGTGGGGGTCGCTGAAAGTACACCGCTGTTTTCCCAGTCTGAGACACCAAGGCGACTGTCATAGCGGAGGAAACGGGCTCTGGGTGGATGCTCTGTTTCATTGTGTGCGGGAATGTTCGGGAATCATCGTGAAACCATTTCCAGGAATGAATAAAAAGCCTGAATAAAGTCGGAATCTAAACGTTCCGAAGCCTGAAGGGTGTTTATAATTTAATATTGTGGGAGTTCACGTATTTAGATTATTTTATAATAATCCATAATAATAATTCTATGAAAGCACCTTGCCACAGTGCACTTGGGCAGAATAAGACATCTTTCCCCCCACGCCTGCCCACCCCCAGAAAGCTCCCGCTCCCCCCGCCCTTTCCCCGCCCCCCTGGTGCCCCCCAAACCCCACTAATCTCCCAGTGTCTTTGGGACGCAGCCCCGCCCCCCGTTATATCTGGTCTCGGGCGTTCACTCTGAGTCGTGCTGCTGGAAGCACTCGGGGCTGATTCTCGGGGGGAGGGGCTGGGCCGGTCTCAAGTCCCCGGGGTCCCCGTGGGACACCCCAGTGTCTGAGAAGCGCCGTTTGCACGTGCTCTCTCCCATGAGACTGGGAGCTCGTCGAGGGCGGGGGTCATCTTGGGTCTTTCTTGACATCCTCTCAGGCACGGTTCCAGGCAAACCGTCGGCGCTTAATGAATGCTCCCTGATCCATTACAAAGAGGAGCGGGGGACTGGATCCCAGACCAGCCCCGGACAATTTTTTAATAGCACGAGGCCAAGCGTGCAGGCCCAGCTCGCCCCCACGCGGCGCCTCCGGGAACTGCCAAACGCTCGCTCCTCGGCTGCGCTTCCCCACTTTCCCCCGCCCCGCCCCTATGGACCTCCGGAAGTTGCCGAACTCTCGATCCTCCCTCTATCTTCTCCTCCTCCCCTCCGGGACTCCGGAAATTGCCGAGGACAGCCTCCCGCCCGGCCCCTGCAACCCGCTGAGCTGGGCCGGGGGCGACCGAGGGTCCCGGGGCTGGGAAAGGCGAAGCCCGCCACGACTTCCTTTATCTTAAGCAGGCGATAGCGGCGACCATTGTCTAGCATCACCTGCGTGCCCCAAGGGATTCGGGATGACCCCGGGGCATGCTGGGTAGGCAGGATTTTCTCCTGCTCTCTCCCGGGAGGAGGGAAAGATTAGACACGGGAGAGGCGGGGCCGGAGCCCTGAGGGACAGGAGCAGAGCCTATGGGCGAAAGGGAGAGGCGGGGCCTAGGGAGATGGGGCGGGGCCAGAGCTCAAACTAGGGAGGGAAAAGAGTGAGCTTTCCCACAGGCTCCCACTGTTCTCCCACCCTCGACCCCCCAAGAAAGGGCTAAATCCCCCTTACACACACATTCCCTTAGAAACTGCTTCCCAGATTCACCTGGGGAGCAGCAGTAGGGCTGTAGCGGGAGGGGGATGGGTGGGGATGTTTGGGATGGGTTCGGGTAGGGTGGAATGGGAGGGGGATGGGTGGGGATGGGTTCGGGTAGGGTGGAATGGGAGGGGGATGGGTGGGGATGGGTTCGGGTAGGGTGGAATGGGAGGGGGATGGGTGGGGATGGGTTCGGGTAGGGTGGAATGGGAGGGGGATGGGTGGGGATGGCTTGGGATGGGTTCGGGTAGGGTGGAATGGGAGGGGGATGGGTGGGGATGGGTTGGGATGGGTTCGGGTAGGGTGGAATGGGAGGGGGATGGGTGGGGATGGGTTCGGGTAGGGTGGAATGGGAGGGGGATGGGTGGGGATGGCTTGGGATGGGTTCGGGTAGGGTGGAATGGGAGGGGGATGGGTGGGGATGGGTTCGGGTAGGGTGGAATGGGAGGGGGATGGGTGGGGATGGGTTGGGATGGGTTCGGGTAGGGTGGAATGGGAGGGGGATGGGTGGGGATGTTTGGGATGGGTTCGTGTAGGGTGGAATGGGAGGGGGATGGGTTCGGGTAGGGTGGAATGGGAGGGGGATGGGTGGGGATGTTTGGGATGGGTTCGGGTAGGGTGGAATGGGAGGGGGATGGGTGGGGATGGGTTCGGGTAGGGTGGAATGGGAGGGGGATGGGTGGGGATGTTTGGGATGGGTTCGGGTAGGGTGGAATGGGGGGGGGTTGACTGGGTTGGGATGGGCTAAGATGGGGTGGGTTATGGGGGGGTGGGATGCTATTCCGGTGTCCCAGTAGAACACAGATCTGGAACTGGAAGAGATCTCAGAGATTAATCGAAATCCCTTATTTTACACAGCGTGAAACTGAGGCTCAAAGCCAGCCTTGGAGGTCACACAGCCAGCCAGGATTTCGCGTTCAGGAGACAGATGTTATGCGGGGCGAAGGGGACTCCTGGCCGGGCTGTGTGGGCGGTGGGTGTAGAGCGCAGGAAGGGGTCGGGCAGAACGCCAGGCAGGTTTTCCCGTTTTGTCCTGGAGGTAACCAGGGGCTCTGTGGGGGGGGGGGGGGGGCGTTGAGAAGACCGCGTTGATAACTGAGAAGACGGGGAGACGTCGAGCAGGGGCTGTTGTCACAACGCCGGGGGAGGGGGGAGGACTCCCCTCCGCGCCCCACGAGCCATTCTGCTCGGCTTAGGCCGCCTCTGGCTGACCTCCCCTCTCCATGGTGCTGACTCTGGGCTCCTTCCGCCCCTGGACTCTCCAACTCCCTTCAAGGATCTGTGAGGACCCCGCTCCTCAGGAGGCCTTCTCTGAGGCTGTTGCTGTCATATTTTCATTTCCAAATGACTTTATAGATACTTACCTGCGTCCACATTATTCTGTTGTTTTCTCCCAAATTAGTTCTCCCCCCTTGGAGATCACGCATTTCTTTGTCCTTCTGATGAAGTTTTCAGGTTCTTATTTTTAAATGCATTAAAAAGACATAAAATTAATTATAAAGGAAACCAATTGTACTGAAATACTTATCAATAAATTAAAAAAAAATTTTAATCTGGTCTCAGACACTTAGCACTTCCTGGCTGTGTGACCCTGGCCAAGTCACTTAACCCCAGCCTCAAAAAAAAAAAAAAAAAAAAAAAACTAATTAAAAAAAAAGAAGCCCGAGCTCATGGACCCCAGGTTACTAGTAGACTATATAGCAGATTCTAATTTCCCTGTGAACAAGAATGGTTTTTGCTTTCCCAGCACCTAGCACTGTGCCTGGCTAAAGTAAGCCTTTGGCAAAGTCAGGAACCGTATGAACAAAACACTTTCCACACTAATAAAGTCAGATCTAATCAATTGGAAAAAAAATCAAGTTCTCCGACTGGACGAATATAATAAAAATGACAATACTACCTAAATTAATCTACTTATTCAGTGCCGTACCCATCAAACTCCAAGAAATTATTTTACAGATCTAAAAAAATAATAACAAAGTTCATCTGGAAGGACAAAAAGTCAAAACCATTTGGTACTGGCTAAGAAATAGAGTATTCACTGGAATAGCTTAGATTCACAGGTCCAAATAGTCAATGACTCTAGTAATCTTATGTTTCATAAACCCAAAGACCCCAACTTTTGGGATAAGAACTCTCTATCTGACCAAAACTGCTGCGAAAATTGGAAACTAGTATGGCCGAAACTAGGCACTGACCCACACCTAACATCCTGTACCAAGATAAGGTTAAAATGGGTTTATGATTTAGACATAGTAAAGTGTTATTGGCAGAACATAGGACAGTTTACCTCTCAGATCTGTGGAAAAGGAAAGAATTTGTGGCTGAAGAAGAACTGGAGTTCATTATTGAACACAAAATAGATCATTCTGATTATATTAAACAGTTTTTGTACAAACAAAACTAATGCAGACAAAATTAGAAGGAAGCAATAAACTGGGAAAACCCGGCATCTTGCCTCCCAGCACTCAGAGCATCCCCGTTTCTGGTATTTGGCCCCAAGCAGAGGATCTCAGGCCCTGCCTTCGCCCACCCAACAGGCTCCTAAAACCTGAATTAGCTGGGGGGGGGGGTTTCCTGGGCTTTCTGTAGCCCTGACAGCACTTGACCTGCGCATGACCTCCGTGCCAGCCTGGCCAGCGGAAGGTCCTCGAAGCTCGGGCTCTTCGGTTTGCTGCTTGTCTTCTGAGATGGCTGCACACATCACACTTCCCCCTCCCCCTGCTCTGCCAGTGCTGGTACCCAAAAATACCCACAGGCTGGTCATCTGCCCTGTCTGCTAGGGCCTTGAGCCAGCACCGTTCTGCTGCTCCATGGGACTCCCTGCTTCTCCCTTCGAGGCAATGACTTCTCTGGGATCTAGGCCGCAATACCTGTCCCCTTCACCTGCCACTTCCTGTGCCCCCCAACCAGAAGAACCTGCCCGTTTCACATTCCGCCGCTCCTGCTCCTTGCCCTGCCTTGTACTGCACAAACACACAGCCCCGGACTCCCCAAGGCCCTTGGTTTGCATTTAAGTGTTTTTTTCACAATATTTTTCCCAGGGAGAGGTTGGGGAACAGAGAAACTAAGAGCTCAGACAAAAAATACTTTTTTTTGTCTTTAAAATCTTGATGCAGGGTTAGCTAAGTGGGCAGTGGATAGTGCTCTGGCCCCGGAATCTGGAGGACCTGAATTCAAATCCAGCCTCAGTCATTTAGTAACTGTATGGTCCCGGGCTCTTTACCCCATTTGTCCAAAATGATAAAGTCAAGGGTGTGTATATTTTGATTTGTAAACATTGTATATACTTTGTTTATTTGATTTGATTTTTATTTTCATTTCTAAGTTCTCTCCTTCTACCTTTCCCCAACCCAGTAAGAAGGCAAGAAATATAAAATTCATATTATATTCATATAATTTCATGTTATTCATGTATATTCATATAAATAAAAAATTCACATTATACATATGAAGTCAACATGTTTCCACATCAGCCATATGTTTGTCCTCGAAGGGAGATAACTGAGGCTGTGAATAGGGCAAAGGATGTGAGTTAGGAAGACCCCAGTTCAAATCCTGTCTCTGGTTCTTACTACAGCTGTGGGACAGCCTCAGTTTCCTCATCTGCAAAATGGGGATCAGTAACAGCCTTCTTGCTCCCCGTGGTTATGAGGAACCAATGAGTTGACATCTTTGCAAACTTTGAAAAGCTTTATGGATGCTAATTGTTCTTATTGTCAGGAGCCAGTGGAGGGAGGGACGAGCACAGCCCCCAGAAAGGGTTCCCTCAGCCATTCCTAAGGGGAAAGTGGAGACTGGGACCCAAACCAGCCTTTGAATCCCAAATCAATGTTTTCTCTTCTTGTGCCCCGATGCCTCCATGTTCAGGAAGAAGGGACGAGTCCATCCCGACACAGCAGGAGGACCGAGGAGTGATAAAACGTTCCGTCCCTGGGGATCTTCTCGCCGGGGACAGGGGGGGAGGGGGGCTGGGATCCATGACAGGGCTAAGTCTCATTCTGTATGACAGCACGGGCGCCGGCCCCAGAGTCAGGAAGTTCAAATCTGACCTCTGAGTAGCGGTTTGCCTCAGTTTCCTCATCTGTAAAGTAAGCTGGAGCAGGAAATGGCTAACGGCTCCAGTGTCTGCCAAGAAAACCCCAAATGGAGGGTCAGATACAATTGAAAAAGCAGCCGAACAACTTGGCCTGCACAGGGACTGGAAACCGGGCCTAGAGATTTGGGGCCTGAGTTGGGTGGTGTGGGTCCTAGCCTCGGAGATGGGGGATGGACATGTCCAGGATCCCCCTGTTCTGTGGTTCTGGCCAACTCCCCTAAAGGCTCGGCCAGTCCCTGGTGTGGCAGCCACCTCTGGTCCGGGGTGGAGGCCGTTGTGTCCCTCAGCTGAGGGAGACCCAAGCAGCCCCCTCACCCACTCTGGGGTCCCTCCTGCAAGGCCCTCTTCGCCCCATCCCCAAGCCTGACTCCCAGGAGCTAAGGGTCAGATGGGCAGAAGTGGTTGGGACCCTTTGTTCCTCCTTCCCAGCCGGTCCAGGTTCTAGGGCCACTCTCAGCCACCTGCCCGTTTCACCCATCGGCTTGCTGCCCCCACCCCTGCAGGCCCTGGCTGCGCTTCCAGAGCCAGCCAGAAGCCCCGTGGGCTCTCGGGCCTGGCTGGGCTCAGCCTGGCCCAGGGCTCCTCTCTGTGGTGTTTTTGCCGGTGGCCGCAGCAGGGACAGGACCCAGAGGTGCCTGCCAGACTGCAGCAAGGAGATGAGCCAAGGCTAGCCCCTTCTTGTTCTCTGCAGCCTGGCCACCAGCCATGGGCTTGATTTATGCCCCTCGGTGTCCTGAACTGCCTGCTACCAGCCCTTCTTCAGGATGACTTTGCTGGGTGGCGAGTTTCTAAGCTTTAAGCCCTGATCTTAACCCATTGTGGGGACTCCACCTGATTCCTCCCAACTCCAGGGCCCCCTTTCTCTCCTCAATAAACCGCAGACTGCTAGAGGAGGACCTCTCTGAGCCTCAGTTTCTCCCTCTGTAAAACACGCATTAGAACATTTCTGTTTCCTTTCAGTCCAAAATCTGTTATTCTACAATTTCTTAAGAACCCTTCCCGCCCCTAAATGATAAAATGGTGGGCTCCGTTTTTGTTGTGATACTTTTTTTCCCAGCCAGAACCTTTGCTTTTCACTGAATTTCATAGGAATCTCTCCTCTCCCCTCTCCATTTCCCTCAACCAGAGACCTCTGGCCCCCAGGGCCCCAGGTGAGGGTCCTCACTCTTGTTAGTGCCTAGCCCATTGCTGAGATGCCTGTGTAGGTAACGGCTTCCTCAGCTCGGTGAGCTGCCCACATGCCCAGTGCCCAGCCACCAAGCCATCACCGCCAGCCCCCCAGAGAACTAGAACCAGACTTTCTTGTGCCCCCAGAAATCCCTCTGTCTCGGGCTCTCCCCAGTTGTCGGTCCCCTTCCCTCCTCAGGTGTCTCCTTTCTTACTTCTTCTCTGTGCATTAGAAGCCCTCGGGAAAAGGGAGGGCTCTGCACATAGTAGGCATCTTTCCAGTGCTTCGCACATAGTAGGCATTTAATCAAGAGTTCTTAAGTGAATGAATCTTGCAACATTCTCTGCTCTCCAGAAGCTTCCATTGTAGGGGGCAGAGAGAGGAAGAGATAGGGAGATACGATGTATGTCCAGGTAAGAAAATACAAAGTAATTTTAAAAAACTTTATTATATTATCAAACAAAATGGCTCTTTCCATATAGGAGAGAGAAGATTGTTCATGAAACTCAGATCTTCACTATGCCGTCTATTGTCTTTTCAAGCATAGAGTAAATTCAATCTGTAGTTGAGCCTTTTTTTTGAGGCATTTGGGGTTAAATGACTTGTCCAAGTGTTAAGTGTCTGAGGACAGATTTCTTCTTCTTCTTCTTCTTCTTCTTCTTCTTCTTCTTCTTCTTCTTCTTCTTCTTCTTCTTCTTCTTCTTCTTCTTCTTCTTCTTCTTCTTCTTCTTCTTCTTCTTCTTCTTCTTCTTCTTCTTCTTCTTCTTCTTCTTCTTCTTTTCCTGAGGTAACTGGGGCAAAGTGACTTGCCCAAGGTCACACAGATAGGAAGTGTTAAGTATCAGAAGCCACATTTGAACTCAGGTCCTCCTGACTTCAGGGTCTGTGCTCTACCCACTGAACCACTTAGCTGCCCCTCAACTTGTAGTTTCTTTTTTTTTTTTTCTTTTTTTTTTTTTTGAGGCTGGGGCTAAGTGACTTGCCCAGGGTCACACAGCTAGGAAGTGTTAAGTGTCTGAGACTCAGATTTGAATTCAAGGCTGGTGCTCTATCCACTGCGCTACCTAGCTGCCCCTTCAACTTGTAGTTTCAAGGCTATCCCACTTGTCTGTCCTTCCTTCTTTTTTTAAATGCCTCAATGACCCTCTTGTCTCTCTTTTCTTCCCTTTCTTTCTTCTTCCTTCCCTCCATCCTTTCCTTTCTTTCTCCTCCCTTTAACCCCTTCTTTCTTCTTCCTTTCCTTATTCCCTCCCTCCCTTTTTTCTTTCTTTCTCTTCTTTTCCTCCTCTCTTCCCTTCTTTCTTTCCCTGTCTTTAGGCCCTATTATACTCTCATCAGGGAAAAAAGGAACCTGAACCAAATCCTTGTAACAAATATACGTAGTCAGGCAAAATAAATCTCCACCTTGGTTGTGTATGAGAATGTTTATCTTCTCCTGCATCTTGAGTCCATCACTGCTCTGTTAAGAGATGGGTAGCTAGCTTCCCAATCAGTCCTATGGAATCATTGTCCCCCTCACCCCCCCAGGTCTTCCTGATTATGGGGCTGGCCCTCTTTCTACCATGGTCCACTACTTTCTATAACAGAAGAGACAGCCCAGGTTAGTTGACTTGCCCAAGATCGCGCTCATTGGCCAGAGACAGAGCTGGGAGTCACCCAAATGGGCGCCATTTTGAGCCTGAGTCCAGCTGAAGCTCAAGAATCAGTCACTGGTACAGAAAGTCGGTCCATTAACCCTCGGCCCTCCGTCTTATCAAATGTGCCTCTTAGCAGTGCTAGTGTGGAGAAGGCTGACGGTGGCGCTCTCTGCAGAGGTGGCCAGAGCCTTCTCCCAAAGGCAGACCCAGCTTGTTGGGTCTGCTCCTTGGACCGCAGGGTCCAGCCTCCACAGAGGGGTTGGGAGGAGCCGGGTGGAACAGCCCTGCTGTCCAAGCTCACCAAGTCCCCAGCCATCCAGGCTGATCAAGTGCCCTGTTGTCCAAAAGGAGAGAGTGAGAACTCATGGCCTGGGCCCCTCCTCCACACTGCTGGCATCTCGCCACCAGACAGATCCAAGAACAGGACTGAGCCTTCCCGCCAGGGCCGGCAGAGGTGATGGGCCAGTTCCCCCACCCAATTAGACTAGAGTCAGGAAGTCTCAACACTGCTCCCCATTTCCCCCACTGCTAATGGATGCTGCATGGGGACTGATTGCTTGGGCCCGAGAGTTGAAGCAGGATCCCAGGGAAGGCAGGACTGAGATGGAACACTTGAGCTGTGAGCAACCAAATGACCAATGGCCAACTGTCACTTAGGACCACAAGCCATAACACGCTTAGATACAGAAATCCGAATTAAATTTGATTTTTCAGTTAGAAAATCTATTTTTTCTCCCTTTTGCCTCTTGAGTGGATTTACCCACAATTCAATTCAATCACTAATTTATTCATCACTAATTATATATAAGGTGTTAGAGGCATCTGTGGCTTCAGTGAATGGAGAACGGGAAGACCTGATCTCTGGCGTACACTGGCTCTGTGGCCTGTGGCAGAGCTGCAAGTCACTTGAATGGACACCTTCCTGAGGTGCCCATTGAATTGAGATAAGTGAGGGGAGGGCATGAAAGGGATGAATTCTCAAAGAGAGTGGGATGGAATGGGATCACGAGTACATAGAGAGAGGTTTGCTTTGGCTAGGAGAAGGGACAAGGTCACTTCACCTCCTGAGGGAGACGGGGTAGAGAAGGAGAAAGTGACAGAGGACTTCTTAGTGATGTGAAAGGAGGAGGAGGAGGAGGAGGAGGAGGAGGAGGAGGAGGAGGAGGAGGAGGAGGAGGAGGAGGAGGAGGAGGAGGAGGAGGAGGAAATGACAAACAGTTCTCAGCAAAAGACCTCGCTTTTTCAGTGAAATGTGAGGCTGAGTGGAGCCGAAGGCACCCTGACAGCTCTCTGACTCTCGGGAATAGCAGCACAGGGGCCATCTGCATTGGTTATGGGTATTTCTTCTCTGGAGTTCCTCCCACACCAATGATGTCACAGGTCCAGTCAAGAAAATTGGCTAAGGTCCTAGGGATAAGAAGACCAGAATTAAGCAGCCCCAGCCCACAAGGAGTATCCATTCTATCTGGAAGATCCCACATGTCCCCAAGGGAATATGAGGCTAATACAAAATGGATCTTTTTATTTGTTCTAGCGGGCAGTGGGAGCCACTGAAGTTGACTGAATGATGGGGTGACACGGTCAGAAATCTGGCAGTTCATGGAGAGCCGCTTGGATTGCCGGTAGCTATGGCAGCCTTCCAGGTAGGAGGTGGTGAGGGCCAGCACCCAAGAGGTGGCCATGTCAGGTGACAAAGTGACAAAGGGGGTCTATGCAAGAAATGTTTCAAAGATAAGGAAGAGGTCCTATCGACAAAATGGAGATGGGGGCTGAGTGAGAGGAAGGAATCACAGATGGTGTCCAAGTCGTGAGCCTGAGTGACTGGGAGGGTGCTGGGACCCCAGGAGCGATGGAGAAGTTGGGAAAAGGGGAGGGTTTGGAGGAAACAATAACGATTTGGTTTTGGACGTTGAGTTGGATGTGGCTAGGGGACATCGATTTCAAGATCCTCACTAGGGAGTGGGGATGAGAAAATAGAGACCAGGAGAGAGGTTAGGGCTTGAGGGGAAAGATTTGAGAATCATCTTCATAGAGATGATCATTGAATCCTTGGGGGCATGGCCTGAAATAGTCTCAAGGGAGAAGAGAAGGGAGGACCTCCAAGGTTATCAGGGATGATCTCTGTGAAAATCCAGCAGAGGAGACAGAGCAAGAGCTGTCCACTATGTAGGAGAGTCCTTGGAACTTGGAGAGAAGGGAGTGAGGAGGATCCCCAGGGAGGTCAGGAAACATGAGGACCACAAATGGATTTGGCAACTGGGAGATCACTGGGACTTTGGAGCAGTTTCACTTGAATAAGAAATCAAAGGCAGGACTGCAGTGAGTTAAGCAGAGAGGGAGAATGGAAATGGAGGCTTAGATTGCAGATGGGCTTTCCAGGGAGATTAGTCACAAAAGAGAGGAGATCTAGGGGATGGTGGGGCAGCTGGGTGCGTAGAGTCAGGAGGACCAGAGTTCCAATCTGATCTCAGACTGTATGACCTTGGATAAGTCACTTAGCGTGTGCCTCAGTGTCCTCATCTGTAAAATGAGCCGAAGAAAGAAATGGCAATTCTGTTATCTTTGCCAAGAAAATCCCAAATGGGACACAATGACTCAACATCCTATGGGATGACAGGGGAAGGATGAAAGAAGGAAGGGGTTGGGGGAGGATGGGGAAAATAAAGGCACATTTGTTGGCAGTTGGGATGTAGCCAGGGGACAGGAAGTGAATTAAGATAAGTGAGAAGGTGGGGATGAGAGGATAGGAGTGGGGGAGAAAGTGATGGAGGACGTCTTAGTGATGTGAGATGAGGAGGAGGAGGAGATGACAAGCAGTTCTCAGCAAATGACCTCAATTTTTCAGTGAAATATGAGGCCAGTTTCTCAGCTGAGAAGAGAGGGAGGGAGAGTCTTGAGAAAGGCTGGAAAGGTTTAGGGAAGTCATTGTGGTGAATGGGAGAGTGGGTCAATTAGTTTGGGCTGGAGGGTTTCTAAGATGCCTTCCACATGTCCTAAAGGACTTAAAGAAGAATAGGCAAAGGAGGAAGGAAGTGCTGTTAAGTGAAGGGAGCAAGGAAGCCCCCTTCTTGCAGGAAGTAGCACCTGAGTTCTGCTTTGCAGACACTAATAAGGGGATGCTGCTAATTAGTGGCAGAATGGGGGTTAACACCTTAGGGGGGGTGCTGACCCCCAGCATCTCATCTTTCACTGCCATGTTTTCCACCTCCTTTGGCTGTTGATATTTAGGGATACTCATTCATACTGATTGCCTAAATTTATACTGAAAGGTTAAAGGTGAATGCAGATAATTAATAAACAAATTGATATAGATAGATAAAAATATAATGACTCAAAGAGATAGGAGAAGACACCTCCCACACACTCCTTTGTGGAGGTGATGGATCCAGAGGTCTTGCATCCGGGACGTGGTTTTTAGACTTTTTCATGCATTGATTGATTGTGATGATTTTTTTTTCCTCTTCTTTTTCTCTCTCTTTTTTTTTTTTTTTTTTTTTTTGGCTTTAAAAATGCTATTTGTTAGGGCAGCTAGGTGGCGCAGTGGATAGAGCATCAGCCTTGAATTCAGGAGGACCCGAGTTCAAATCTGGTCTCAGACACTTAACACTTCCTAGCTGTGTGACCCTGGGCAAGTCACTTAACCCCAGCCTCAGGGGGGGGAAAATACTATTTGTCATATGGGGTGGCTGAAAAGTAGAAGAGGAGAGACCTTGGGAAAAATTATGATAATATTTAAAAAAAAACCAAAATCAATAAAAACTTATTTGAAAAAAAGAAAATAAAGATGTAATTATTATCTCATTCAAGTTCACGGACCTCCTGAAATCTATCCCTATCTATTTCTAGAGCTCTGAAAGGCAGGTGGAGTTGTAGGGTTGGAAGTCAGCAGAGAGATTGGAGCAGGAAGAGTCATTAGCATAAATCAATGGGAGCCCCTTTATCCTAGGTGAACAGCCCCCAGTCTATCCCAGGCAGCCCAAAGGCCTCTTAAAAGGGTAAGAGTCATCTTGTAGAGATGACCTCTGTTCTCCTCTTCTGGTTCACTAGGACCCAAGAGTGATTGGGACATATTGTAATGTAATGGGAAGGGCACCAGATTTAGAATTTTTTTAAAAACCCCAGCCCTGACTCTGCTGTTCATTGCCTCTGTGACTTTGGATAAGTCATTTCCCTATTCTGCCTCGGTCTTCCTTCTCTGGAAAATGAGGAAGTCAGATTACAGGGTCTCTACTTAAAGCCAATTCCAGCCCTACATCCTGTGTTCTTTAAGGTTCCAGTTTTGATGAAGTGCCAGTGAGATGATGTCTAGGAGGTACATAATTAATCTGATATCCCTCCCATCCAGTTCCCCAACACACACACACACACACACACACACACACACACACACACATACTCACACACCTCACACACTCACACACACATATTCACACACACACTCACACACACACTCACACACACACACACTCACACACATATTCACACACACATTCACACACACACTCACACACACATATTCACACACACTCACACACACCTCACACACACACATACTCACACACCTCACACACACACACACACACACACTCACACACACACATACTCACACAAACACACACACACACACACATACACACACAAAGACCTCACTTGGAGCCTGCTGCTCTAGGGAGACATTTTCAGGCAGGTTGAGGACCTTGGACAGCTCTTCCTCCCAGTCAGAGCTAGGATGCTGTGACCCCAGCTCTCCCACCTGGAAGGCTTCCGGGATGGGGCACGATGGGAGGCGCCGAGAAAGGACTCAGCAATGCAGCAGTGTCCTAGTCTGCCTCCTTCCTCCTTGGAGACAGGGGCGGGGGGAGGACTGTTTGCTGCAATCTCAGCTCTGGGGAGAACTGCAGTAGGCAATTTTGGAGCTTTTTTTTCAAAGTCAGTGCAGAGTTGTATTTGGCTGCAGTCTTAAGTACCTTGTATTCTAATGATTTTTGGGTTCTGGGCCAGCCCCTTTCCGCCTCCTGTCTCTCATTGAGGATGCGGAGCAGGAGCTTTTAAAGGCATTAATGTCAGGGAAGCTCCAGAAGGGAGGTGACCTCCAAAATCTCCTTCCTCGTGGAGAGGGGGCCGAGAAGGGCCGTGTGATGTCATCTGCAGTCTCCCCCATCCATGAAGTCTCTGGGGTGAGAGGGAGCAGCTTCATTTCAAAGGGCACTCACTCAGCAGGGAGATTATCTGCCCAGAGTCCTGTGGCAGCTGCACAGCAGGGGCCTCAGGCTCCCAGGGTAACCATTCCTGGCTCCCTGGCTGGGGGTGGGAGGAAGTTTTTGCTCTCTGCTCTGTGAGCTCACCCAGGTGGGCCCTAGAAATGCTCTTCCAATCACATCCCTCCCAGGGGTCAGCTTGCCTCGCAATCCCCCTGCTCTGGGGAGACAGACCAGCAGCAGAAACCAGGAAGCCTCTAGCTCCCGTTGTACTTGCGTGGGACCTTCCCTTACAGCATCCTCAGGGGGCTTTTGGGACACACCTTATACTGGTGAGACCCAGAGCTTTGCTCACCAATTATTTAGAAAGTAAATGTCACGTCTGGGACCTCGCTTCTTCTTCCCTGCCTCTTATACCAGTGAGATTATGGCTGAGTGACCTGAGCCAGTCCCTATTCCTATTTAGTTATTTGTTTGTCCAGGTTCATTGTTGGGAAGGCTAATCCCTGCCTAAGAGAGGAAGGTTCTATTATTTTCACATTTGCTGACTCATTATTCCCACCAGCACAATTTTACTAACTTTTGGGCTCTATCCTAGAGTTTTCCCCAAAAAAGGGGGGAACAGTAAAAGTGGGAGCCCTGGCTGTCCCAGAATCTGTTCTTACAGAACACTTAAGATGAGAAGGTACTAAACAGCTGATTTTCACATTTGCTGACTCATTATTCCCACCACCACAATTTTACTAACTTTTGGGCTCTATCCTAGAGTTTTCCCCAAAAAAGGGGGGAACAGTAAAAGTGGGAGCCCTGGCTGTCCCAGAATATGTTCTTACAGAACACTTAAGATGAGAAGGTACTAAACAGCTGATTTTCACATTTGCTGACTCATTAGTCCCACCAGCACAATTTTATTAACTTTTGGTCTCTATCCTAGAGTTTTCCCCAAAAAAGGGGAGCAGTAAAAAGGAGAGCAGTAAGAAAAGGAGCCCCTGATGCCCCAGAATCTGTTACATAACACACAATATGAGGAGGTACTAAACAGCTGATTTTCACAACTTTGGGGGCTCTATCCTAAGGTTTTTCCCCAGAAAGGGGGAGCAGTAAAAGAGGGAGCCCTGGCTGCCCCAGAATCTGTTATATAACATATGAGATGAGGAGGTACTAAACAGCTTCTGATCATCTCCCTCCAGGTTTCATATTCTTTAAAAAAAAATTCAATATATTTTTTTAATTTTTCCAATCCCATGTAAAGACAGTTTTCAGCATTCATTTTTTTAAGGTTTTGAGTTCTAAATTTTTTTCTCCCTCCTCCTTCCCAAGACAGTGCCCAATCTTATGTAGGTTATACATGTACAATTATTTTGTAATATATTTCCATATTAGTTGTGTAGTAGAAGAAAAATCAGAACCGAAGGAAAAAACCACACACAAAAAAGAAAAAGCAAACAAAATACCACTATTATATGCTTTGATCTGCCTTCAGTCTCCATAGTTTTCTGAATGGCATTTTCCATCCCAAGTCTATTGGAAATGGCCATAGCCTGTGGGGGTGTCCACCTGCCTCTCTCCACTCCAGTTCCTCCTCCCTTCAGCTACCAAGGAGATTTTCCTAAAGCACAAACCTGATCATGTCATCCCTTACTCACTAAACTCAAGTAGCTCTCTGTGGCCTCCAGCAACTAAAACCCAAAGCTGTTTGGCATTCAAAGCCCCTCATCACCCAGCCTCCTCCCACCTTTCCCATCTTCTCAGACCTTCCTCCCTGACATGTACTCTTTGATCCACAGACAAGACTCTCCCTCTTGACCCCGGGCATTTTCTCTGGCGGTCCCCCATTCTTGCAATACTGACCTTCCCAGCTTCCCTTAAGTCCTATCCCAAATCCCACCTTCCACAGGAAATCTTCCTCGACCCCTCTTAATTCCATTGCCTTCCTCTGTTAATTATTTCCTCTTTATCCTCTATATAGCTTGTTTATAGATGTTTGCATATTCTGTCCTTTATTAGATCGGAAGCTTCTTGAGGGCAGGGACTGTCTTGCCCCTTTTGGGATCCCCAGGGCTTAGCACAGTGCCTGGCACATAGTAGGCCCTTGATAACAATTGGACCCGGGCAGAATAAACTTATTCCTTTGTTCCTACTGATATAATATGATCTTGTGGTCCCCTGATTTTTTTTTTTGGGGGGGGTTCTGTTCATGGCCTCCCAAGGTTTGCTGACAAACTGCCTCCTTAGCAGGACATTGATGAATTTTTCTGCCTGGAGGTGAGTTGGGATTATCGAAAATTCAATGTAGTTTCCCAAAAGTGTCCTGATTGATCCAGCCACTAGCACGTGGTAATTAGGAAGCGTTAACAAATGACCAAATGGGGGCAGCTAGGGGGCGCAGTGGATAGAACACCAGCCCTGAATTCAGGAGGACCCGAGTTCAAATCTGATCTCAGACACTTAAGACTTCCTAGCTGTGTGACCCTGGGCAAGTCACTTAACCCCAGCCTCAGGGGGAAAAAAAATGACCAAATGAAATCAAGTTGTACGGTCCAAAAGGGGTCAACTGATGAGAAAACCTGAAGGAGGCTGTATTGGAGGAATAAGCGGAGCCAGGTACTATGGGTTCTTGACATGTCAGAGTGAAAGCAGGTTCTCACCTCTCAATAGAGCCAATTTTCATGAAATTTCAGGAAGCTCCTATTAAGCACCTTTTACTTCCTGGGTGCCATGCATAGCACGGAGGGAAGGTGAGCGTCAGAGACCTAGACTGATATCCGTGAAATGGAAAAACACCAAAGAAAGATCTCTGGGTCAGTTGGGAGATGGACTTGGAAACTCTATAGAAAGACAATAATGAGAATTACACCAAATAAGGGAATGCAGAAGGATTGTGATCTACACTTGTGAAGGGCTTATCCAGGGTTACACAACTAGGAAATATCTGAGCCCGGACTTTTATGAAGATGAGGCTTCCTGATTCCAAGTCCAGTACCCCGGCCACTGAAGCACCTTTTGTTTTCTGGGTTGGAAATTCATCTCCTTGGCTAATCCAACAGACTATGAGGTCCAGCGGGCCTCCTGAAATCATGATTCCCACATCAAGGACAGCCTCCAAGAAGAAATAAAGTCACAAAAAAGCAGTGTGTGTGTGTGTGTGTGTGTGAGACAGAGAAAGAGAGAGAGTGTGTGTGGGTGTGTGTGTGTGTGCCCGTCCACAAGCACGTAGGCAGAAGTTTAAACCTTAGAGATAATATGAAAATTATGGGCTAAGTGTCTCTATTGACCTTTGGTCTCTTGGGAATACCTGCTGTCCAGGAGAAGGCATCACTCTTGTCCATTCACAGGCAGGATCTGAGTGGGAAGGGGCTTCAGTGACTGTTGTGTACCCCGGGCTGCAGCTGAGAAGCACTTCCCCAAATCTAGGAGAAGATTCAGAACCAGCATCAGAGATAGGTGTGAACCTGGACCTCTGTGATCCCCTCTGCAGAACCAGTAGCATCCAGCCTTCACTTAAAGACCACCAGGATGGAAGCCCGAGCCAACTCACCCCATTTTCAGACGTCAGCTCATTTAGAATTGTTCTCTTCTGCAAGCTGGAATCTCTCTCTCTCTCTCTCTCTCTCTCTCTCTCTCTCTCTCTCTCTCTCTCTCTCTCTCTCTCTCTCTCTCTCTATCTCTCTATCTCTCTGTGTGTGTATCTCTCTCTGTCTCTCTATCTCTCTCTCTGTCTCTCTCTGTCTCTCTGTCTCTGTGTGTGTGTCTCTTTCTCTCTCTCTGTCTCTCTCTGTCTCTGTCTCTCTCTCTTTCTCTCTCTCTGTCTCTCTCTCTGTGTATCTCTCTGTCTCTCTATCTCTCTCTGTGTGTGTCTCTCTTTCTCTCTCTCTCTGTCTCTGTCTCTCTCCTCTCTCTCTCTCTCTCTCTCTCTCTCTCTCTCTCTCTCTCTCTCTCTCTCTCTCTCTCTCTCTCTCTTTGTTTCTCTCTGAAATTTCCACGTATTTCTGCTCAGTTCTGCTCCCGGGCCCAAGCAGACCTTTTTCCCCAGGACAGCCAGACCTTAGAAGTCTTTCACTATTTAGATAGTGCCTACTATGTGCCAGGCACTGTGCTAAGTGCTTTTCTCTTCATTCGCCACAAGGATTTGGGGAACACACACTGGACAGAGTATTAAGCTCTGCACTTCCCTAAAGGCTGCTTCCCAGGTAGGCTGTCTGCTGCTTTGGGGGGCGGAAGTCTCTCAGCTCTGCCGAGCTCCCCCATTCTAGGGGGCCCTCAATGCTAACCCTCTCCTCTGTGCGCTAGACACAGGTCAGGGTCCTGTTGAAGCTGTAAAGACCTTTAAATACCCTCTGGTTAGAATGAATTCCGTACAAAGCTGTTGCTATGCAGAGAAAATAGGCTAAGGACACAAAGCCCAGATCTCTTCCCATCAGGTCAGCCAGAATGCCCACAGAAAGATGCTGTTCCATCTTTCAATCACATTCCGCACTGATTTCTGCCTCCTTGGCTAATGACCTTGGGCACTAGGCCAGTTCTGGATCTCAAGAGACAGAGACACAGCCTTAGCCATCTCTAATCCAACCCTGGGGTTTATTAATAGCAAATGACCCATTAGTGAAACTCAGACAAGGGGACAAGGAAGATATTTGCTCCCCTCCTCACTAGCACCCGTGGGTGCTAATCTTGTTTTAGTACCTGGAAAAGAACCTTCAAACATGGCTACATCCCAGGACATCAGCTCTGCCGAGAACTATAGACAAAACCAGTAAGGGGTCAGTTGTTGAATTATTTCTGTTGGGCCTCACTCTTTGTGACTCCATTTGGGGTTTTAGAGAGGTTCGCCATTTCCTTTTCTAGCTCATTTTACAGATGAGGAAACTGAGGTAAACAGGGTTAAATGACTTGCCCATGGTCACCCAGCTAATAAATGTTTAAAGTCAGATGGCAGGCTATCCACTGCACTGCCCTAATGAGACTATGGTCTGGGCTAAAATTATTGAAGTAGACAGAAGAAACCTGCCCCAACCTAGCGTGGACAGACCCAGATGCCTTTGAAATCACAGAAGAGATACAGGAGTGGGAAGAAGTCCTGTGGAGTCAGGGCCAGCTTATCACTCTCCATGGCTCTAGCCACCTGTTTCTTCCCTTATTCCTCTGGGAGAATGGATCCCATCTACTCAGATAACATCACCTTGGAAAAGATTGACTTTGCCAGAAATAAGGAGCCTTTCCCGGCCAAGCAATGGGAAGGGTGATGATGACCAGCAGCTCTCCAAAGCTCGAAGTTGGAAGGAGGTTGGAGAAGACTTCAGAAGTCATTTAGGTCACAGCTAAGCAGAGACTCCCATCCAGCCCTGACTCAAAGGCTAAAGCTGCCTACCGGGATGAGCCACTCCGTTTTGGATACTTCCGATTAGTCATTAAGAATTCCTTCTTTATATTAAGCTGAATCTGCCTCCCTGGAGCCTCCAGCCTTCAGTTCTGCTTCTGCCCAACAGGGTCAAACAGGAAAAAAGTTGGATTCTTCTTCTTCTTCTTTTTTTTTTTTTTTTTTTTTTTTTTTGAGGCTCGGGATAAGTGACTTGCCCAGGGTCACACAGCTAGGAAGTGTTAAGTGTCTGAGACCAGATTTGAACTCGGTGCTCTATCCACTGCGCCACCTCGCTGCCCCTGATTCTTTTTTATAAAGTCCAGTCTCTCTCAACCGCAGCTTAGTGCCTATTCTGCTAATACACTTCTTGTCCAAGATAACCCTTTAGGTATTTAAAGATAGTGACGGAACCACTTCAAGTCTCTTTTCTAGAAAGAACATTCACAATTCCTTCCACTGGTAATGCTTTATTTCTACAATCTGATCTAAGAGGTTCTTGGGGCCCCAAGAACCCTCCTCTCCTTCGAGATTAACCCGATGGCTGGATGCTAGGGCAGAAAATGTCCCCCGCAAAATGCTTTTGTCTGTTCTCTCAGTGGATGAGTCTGGGATATCTGAAAAGGAGATTCCTCTACCTGCGTGGGCGGGACCTCTGATGTCCCACCACAGAGATTTTGTGGTGTCTTTCCCCCTTCCCATAGACTGTTCCTTCCCAATTCACTTTCAGCAGCAATTCAGTTATTTTTCAGTCATGTCCAACTTTTCGTGACCCCATTTGGGGTCTCCTTGGCAAAGATACTGGAAGGACTTGTCATTACCTTCTCCAACTCATTTTCAAATGAGGAAACTGAGGCAGATGGGGTTAAAAATTTGTCTAAAATCACACGGCAAGGTCAGATTCAAACCCATGAAGATAATTCTTTCTGACTCCAGGCTTGGTGCTCCATCTCCTGGGCCATCTAGCTGCCAAACATTAATTAAAATGCTACTCCCTGCCCTGCATTATGCTCGGCACAAATGGAGACATCAATAAAGAGGAAAAGGAACAAGCATTCATTAAAAAGCTGCTATTGCCAAGCACTGTGCTAAGTGCTTTATAAATATTATCTCATTTGATCCTATCAGTAACTCTGGGAAGTAGACACTATTATTAGCCCAATTTTACAGGTGAGGAAACTGAGGCAGACAGAGGTAAAGTGTCTTGCCTCTAGCTAGTAGTGTCTGAGGTGGGATTTGAACTTGAGTCCAGCATTCCATCCCATACGTTATCTTCTTCTCCACCTGCCAAGTTAAGGTTTAATAATTAATAATTAATTATTTATTAAGGTTTATAAGATTTATTATGCTGCTAACAGAGAGCTTAGTTCCAAAAGAAGTTAGCAAAATACCAGGAGCAAGAAGAGAAATTTATAGGAAAAAGTCAGAGAGATCAGGTGCTTCATGTCACTGATACGCTCATTTTCTGGCTTAGAGTGGAGACGGGGAGTAGTCTGGCTGTCCAGCATCCTTTGCTGCTTTTCGCACATTAACTCCTTTGACCTCATATCAGCTCAGGGAGGTCAGTAGAACAGATATCCCATTTTACAAGCGAGACAGACTCAAGCTTCAGCAGCTGCTCATGGTCACATAATTAGTGTCAGATGTTGTCACGAAGAAGTGACCCTTTTTCTTCCTGATTCCGAGGATGCTGCTCTTTGAATGATGTGCTCATCAGTGATGAGAAGGACATAGAGGAGGCTCTTCCAGGCGCAGGAATGCTTCTGATCGCTGCCCCCCACGAGAGTGTGCAGGGACTACGGAGATAGCTCTCCACCAGGAGGGGACTGGGACAAGAGCTACCTCACTGGTCCCCACAGAATTGTGTTTGTGTGTGGGGGTAGGGGAAGTCTATTGGATGAGAGCCATAGTTACCAGAATAAGGGGGTGCCCTAGTCAGACCACACAAGTTGTGTTGGGTTCCATCCATCACAGTTAATGAGCAAGGTCAAGGACACTAGAGTCCATGCCAAAGGGTAGGTTGAGCACACTGGGGTCCACGCCAAAGGGAAGGTCGAGCACACTGGAGTCCACGCCAAAGGGAAGGTCGAGGACACTGGGGTCCATGCCAAAGGGAAGGTCAAGGACACTGGGGTCCACGCCAAAGGGAAGGTCAAGGACACTGGGGTCCATGCCAAAGGGAAGGTCAAGGACACTGGGGTCCATGCCAAAGGGAAGGTCAAGGACACTGGAGTCCACGCCAAAGGGAAGGTCAAGGACACTGGGGTCCATGCCAAAGGGAAGGTCAAGGACACTGGAGTCCACGCCAAAGGGAAGGTCAAGGACACTGGGGTCCATGTCAAAGGGAAGGTCGAGGATACTGGGGTCCACACCAAAGGGAGAAGGGTTGATGCCAGTAGATATCTTTAACCTGAAGAAGAGAAAACTCAAGGGTTTGGAGGGCCACATGTGAAAGGCACTAGGCTGCAGAACAGGTGCGATGGACTGAAATTACAACGAGGGTGATTTAGGACTGATATAAGGAAAAACTTCCTACTGATTCGAGCTGCCCACTGTGTCAGGAAGTGAGCTTCCTGTCCTTGGAAGTCTTCAAGCAGAGGCTGGACAAGCATTTGTTGGAGATGTTGTAGTGGAGGTTCTCTCCTGGATTTGGGTTGGGCTAGATGCTCCTTTTAGGATTTTGTGATGTCTTTTCCTACAATGAAGTTGCCATCTAGTGGGAGTAATAAGACATATCCTCCCTAGATAAATATTATATCATATATTATAGTATATATTATGTGCTATATTATAGTATATATTATATATGTTACATATAGTATATTAATATTAATATATTATAGTATGTTATATAATAGTAATATAATAATATTTATGTTATATTATAGAATATATTATATACCATATATTATACATAGTATATATTATATGAATATTTAATATATTATACTATATATTTCATTATACATTATTATCTATAATAATATATTATATATACTTTATATATGTATACATATTCATACACACATACACACACATACATGACCAAGTGGGGCTTGGCCTGGGACCTACTCTTGATCAATTAATGAGAGCCAGAGTGATTTGGGTTTAAGGCATGGACCTTAAGAAAAAGCTAGTTCATAGGTCCATCACCAAGTCCATCCTATGGGCAGTGATGCACTGGGTAGAATGTTTGAGCTTAGTGTCAAGAAGATCTGAATTCAAATCTGTCCTCAGACACTAGATAGATGACCCTGGACAAGTCACTTATTCTTGGTTTGCTTCAATTTCCTCATCTGTAAATGGGGATAATAATAACGCTTATCTCTCAGGGGGGTTATAAAAGACATAGCTATGAAAAATTAGTTGATATTATAAAAAAAAGAAAAAGAAAAAGAAAAAGAAAAAGCTAGCTCATAAAGCCCCAGATATCTTGCAAGGATTCAGTGATCAAAACATGCGTTCCTTTGGGCAGAACATCCACAGGTAAGAGTATGATACCCCTTGTGGACAGAGGAAAGGGAAAAGAAGGGAGAAAGGAGAGAAGAGAAAAGAAGAGAGAAGGGGAGAGGAAAAAAGAAAGGAAAAGAAAGGAAAACAAATGAAAAAAAGGGGGAGAAGAAGAGGTATGTTGCCCAGTTGGATTCCCAGTGGGGCAATGTCTACTCCTACTCACAGAGTTGTTGTTTGTCCTTTGTTCTTTTTTGTTGTTGTTGTTCTTTGTTCTTGAAGAGGACCATGATGCTTCATTTCTTAACTAGTCTTAATCCCTGAATGGGTGTTGCCTCGGTCAAACCGAGACCTGTTAAAGATCTTAGTTTTAAAAGGTCGAGGTCTCCCATTGCATCCAGGGCCATCTCCAATGGTCCTGACCTATATCTGGCATCCAGAGGTGGAGGGGAAAATGAGACAGGTGACCTTGCCCAGCCCTCCCTCCCTTCAATCCAATTCACTGGCACAACATGATATCACCTCCCTCACATCATGGCCTTCTTCGAGATGAAGGACAAACAACAACATATATACAGACAGATAAATAAGCTCAGAAGACAGAATGATCTCTCCCAATCAGGGAATTTAGGAAGACATCATGAAGAAGGTGAAACATGAGGTGGGCTTTTAAGAACAGGTAGGAACAGGGCAGCTAGATGGCCCAGTGGATTGCGTACCAGCCTTGAATTCAGGAGGACTGGAGTTCAAATGTGACCTCAGACACTTAACATTTCCTATCTGTGTGACCCTGGGCAAGTCACTTTACCCCCATTGCCTCAGCCAAAAAAAAAATTAGGTAGAATCTCAAAGGGCAGAAATATAGAAAGACAGTTGTCTTTGTTCAGTTATTTTCAGTTATGTCCACTCTTCATGACACCATTTAGAGTTTTCCTCAGCAAAGACATTGGAGTAGTTTCCTTCTCTAGCTCATCCTACTTTGTCTCATAGACAAATGGGGTTAAGTGACTCCCCCAAGATCACACAGCTAGTAAGTGTCTGAGGCCGGATCCACTGCACCACCACCCCCCGCCGCCGCCCATCTAGGGAGATAGGGGACAGGTATCCCAGATGGAGGGAACAATAAGAGCAGAATCTCAGAGGGGGGAATATTTGGGAGAATTCAATGTGACTCCTTCAGAGCCTGAGTGGGGCAGGGGTAGAGGAGAGGAGGATGAGCTAAGGCTGGCAAGGTAGATTGAGGTTACATTGTGGAGAGTCAGAATAAAGAGCTTGGACCTTTTTTATCTGGCAGTGGGCAGCCACTGATAGCTCTCAGCAGGACAGAGATGTTATCTTAGAAGTGCATTAGGAAAATTAATCTGGCAGCTTATACAGGGGAGTTTAGAAAAAAGAGAATAGAAATGAGGAGACCAATTGGGAGCACAATTGACTGGTCAAGAAGCACTCTGATCCCCCAATTTTGGGGAGACTTCGCTAATGAGTCTTGGTTAGTCATTGACTTACCTGTCTAAGACCATTGCTTTTTTCGTCTCTCAGTTAGACACACTTGGGATTCTTGAGGTCTCATACTCCATAAATATTTATTGAGTGAATTCTTGGGTCTCTCCGGCCCTCCCCTCTCTAATCCAATCATTTCCTCCCAAGAATAGCCCACCTCGCAAATGCATTCTGGGATGTACTGTGCTAAGATGAGCCAGAGGGAGCAGAATCCCTCTCCTCCATCCCCCTCTTTCCCACCAAGCCCCTAATTGGATTCATGCAGGAAGCAGCCCTGCTCAGCCAACATCTGTTCTGCTGAAATCAGTCATTGGGACGGTGCCCTTTGGAAGTGACAGCCAGGTCATTTACATGATGCTGATGAAGGAGCTTGGAGGAAAGCTGACAGCATGGTTTTTTTTTTCCTTCCTCCTTGAAAAAAGAAGCAAAATGAAGAAATCATAAAATTATGGAATGTACAAGCTGGGAGGGACCTTTCAGATCATCTGGTCTGACTTCTCATTTTACAGAGGAAGAGGTCCATTCCTTCTTTCACTTAGGGCTGGGGAGAAGACTTGGATGCACTCATTGGTCCAGGAGTCAGAAAACCAGCGTTCTAGTCCCAGGTCTGCCGCTTACCAGTGGGGTGATGGGCAGAATTCTGAGCTGGGAATTAGGAGGGTCTGGATTCAATGACACAATTGGCCAATTAAGTAACTTCCCCAAGATTTTTTTTTTATTGTAACATTAGAGGGTTGAACTGAGTACCCTTCCAGCTCTGGGTGTATAATCCTACTGTAATGGGGCTCAGTCCTTAGAGTCAGTGCAATAGGGATATATGGGGGGTTCAGGGAACACTGGCATCTCTGTGTGAGGGGGCTTCCCACCTTTGGTGTAGACCTCCCACCCAGCTCTCACCAGTGGTTCCAAGAGGCTGTAGCATGCACAGTGGCCACCCGGAACCATCTGATGAGCTAAACTAGGTGGAGGGTAACTCAGGGGGTTCTAGTCCATTGGTGAGTTAGAGGGGTGTCTACCCCAATCAGACATGGGGGGATGAGAAGGACTGGGTGCAATAGCCATCAAGGCAGGTGTTGTGGAACTTAGAGCTTGGGTAGATATGGAAGACGCCAAGGTCATCCACTGGATTCTGGGCCCTCTCCAGTGTTCCAGATTTTTGTCCTGCCACTGGACTTCAGTGATTCGGAAAGAGAGAGTGAGGCTGACTATTTGGTGCAACTCTGTCTCACTTACATTCAACCAAGATTTCAGATGTCATTGATCTTTTTTTTTTTTTTTTGAGGCAGGGGTTAAGTGACTTGCCCAGGGTCACACAGCTAGGAGGTGCTGAGTGTCTGAGACCAGATTTGAATTCGGGTCCTCCTGAATTCAAGGCTGGTGCTCTATCCACTGTGCCACCTAGCTGTCCCTTGACGTCATTGATCTTTGAAAATGAAGGACAAGGGGCAGCTAAGTGGCGCAGTGGCTAGATCACCAGCCCTGAATTCAGGAGGACCTGAGTTCAAATCTGACCTCAGATACTTAATGCTTCCTAGCTGTGTGACCCTGGGCAAGTCACTTAACCCCAATTGTTTCAGGAAAAAAAGAAAGAGAGAAGAGGGAGAGGTGAAGGAGGGGGAAGGGAGAAGGAAGGAAGGAAGGGAGAAGGAAGGAAGGAAGGAAGGAAGGAAGGAAGGAAGGAAGGAAGGAAGGAAGGAAGGAAGGAAGGAAGGAAGGAAGGAAGGAAGGAAGGAAGGAAGGGGGAAGGAAGGAAGGGAGAAGGAAGGAAGGAAGGAAGGAAGGAAGGAAGGAAGGAAGGAAGGAAGGAAGGAAGGAAGGAAAAGAAAAGGAAGGATGAATATCAATCCACAACATGGCCTGCCTTATCCTAAGGCATGTGGACATTTGGTCATTTTGCTTCTAACTTGTATTAGTAGCTCTCCCTTCCACTTCAGAGTAGGAATAGACATTCATTGTTGGCATGTGGAGAGCCCTTTAATTGATTATGGAACAAGAATTAAATAATCAGGCAAAAGGTTTGAGCAGACATGCTAAGTCATTAAGTAGCTCCATAATACACAGAGAGCTGGGCTTGTAATATTTGTGAAATAATCATTCATCAAATAAAATAATATTTATAAAAAAATTTTTTTAAAATGTGATACTATCATTAGTGCCTGGTATTTAGTAAGTGCTTAATGATTGCTCCTTTCCTTCTCTCTCTCTCTCTCTTTTTTTAATGACCTCTGAGGAGAAGGAATTACTCTAAGCCTCTGGGTATTGGGAGAGGCAGTGGAGACACTCCTGAGCCAGCCACAAGTGCCTGGTGTTTCTATTCCTATGATGCTTCTTCTTTTCTGATCTGAAGTGAATGAATATCCCAAGATAGAAATGTCTAGGTCAATGGCGTCAAACTCAAATAGAAATGACAGTCACTAAACCATAATGAGCATCCTAGTGGACCACATATTGACTTAGGAAACTGTATGTGTTTATGGTTCCTTTTTTAAAAAATAGTACATCAGCACATTAACAGGAACTGCAGTTTAATCTGGTCCTGGCTGCATTATGAGGGGCTTCATGTATCCAGGTTGTGTATTTAAAACCTCTGGTCTACAAAACCAGTGAAGCTGGGAGATCACTCAGAGCTATCCAAAGTTCAAACAATAATTGGAGTCCCAAAATAGTCAATGAGTCTAGTAATCTAGTGTCTGACAAACCCAAAGACCCCAGCTTTTGGGATGAGAACTCACTATTTGACAAATCTGCTGGAAAAATGGGAAACTAATATGGCAGAAAGTAGGCACTGACCCACACCTAACACCATATACCAAGATGAGGTAGAAATGGGTTCATGATCTGGACATAAAGAATGAGATTATAAACAAATTAGAAGAACATAGGACAGTTTACTTCTCACATCTGTGGAGGAGGAAGGGATTTGTGACCAAAGAAGAGATCATTATTGATCAAAAAATAGAAAATTTTGATTTTAGTAAGTTAAAAAGGTTTTGTACAAACAAAATTAATGCAAACAAGATTAGAAGGGAAGCAATAAACTGGGGAAACATTTTTATATTCTGATAAAGGACTCATTTCTAAAATATATGGAGAATTGACTTAAATTTATAAGAGTTCAAGCCATTCTTCAATTGATAAATGGTCAAAGGATCTGAACAGACAATTTTTATGTTAAGAAATTGAAATTATTTCTAATTATATGAGAAGGTGCTCTAAATCACTACTGATCAGAGAAATGCAAATTAAGACAACTCTGAGGTACCACTACACACCTCTCAGATTGGCCAAGATGACAGGAAAAGATAAGATAAACATTGGAGAGGATGTGGGAAAACACTAATACATTGTTGGTGGAGTTGTGAATACATCCAGTCATTCTGGAGAGCAATCAAAAAGTTATCAAACTGTGCATACCCTTTAACCCAGCAGCGTTGCTACTGGGTTTATATCCCAAAGAGATCTTAAAGAAGGGAAAGGGACCTGTATGTGCAAGAATGTTTGTGGCAGCCCTCTTTGTGGTGGCCAGAAACTGGAAACTACATGGATGCCCAACAACTGGAGAATGGCTGAATAAGTTATGGTATTCAAATGTTATAGAATATTATTGTTCTGTAAGAAATGACCGATAGGATGATTTCAGAGAGGCCTGGAGAGACTTACAGAAACTGATACTGAGTGAAATGAGCAGAACCAGGAGATCATTATACACTTCAACAACAATACTGTATGAGGATGTATTCTAATGGATGTGATTCTCTTCAACAATGAGATGAACCAAATCATTTCCAATTGTTCAATGATGAAGAAAGCCATCAACACCCAGAGAGAGGACTGTGGGAACTGAGTATGGACCACAACATAGCATTTCCACTCTTTCTGTTGTTCACTTACATTTGTTTTCTTGCTCAATTTTTTTTCCTTCTTGATCTGATTTTTCTTTGCAGCAAGATAACTGTATGAATATGTATACATATATTGTATTTAATTTATACTTTAACATATGTAACATGTATTGGTCAACTTGCCATCTAGGGAAGAGGGTGGGAAGAGGGAGAGGAAAATTTGGAACAGAAGTTTTTGCAAGGGTCAATGCTGAAAAATTACCCATGCATATGTTTTGTAAATAAAAAGCTTTAATAAAATTTAAAAAACCCCAATAATCGGAGTCCCAAGCCAGTGATGAAACTCATCAAGTTTGTGGAGGAAGACTGGGCAAAAGCTCTCTGCAGTGATATGCTTCCCCCAGGCCAATTAAGCAAAGGGACAATTTGTTCATCAATGCTGCTGCACTGGGAAGTGAATTTAATGGAATTTCTGGGAAGAAAAGCAAGGATTCCCAGGGCCAGGTCATAGTTCCCATAATCCCTGTTGGTGAAGAAGGGAAAAAGAGGGGAATGTTTTATAGCACTACATTAAATTTGAGTCCACTCTACCAAAGGATTGAATAGGTATAAAGAAGGGAAAGTGAGCCTCCTGGTTTGGGGGGGACATTTTACTTAGCCCCTTGATGTGCCTTCTCAGTAAATGTTCTTTTGTAAAAGCTAATTGACGAAGGGTGATTAATTAACAGTTATGAACTGGTTAAATGATACTGAGGAGCACTAGTTAGATGCCTTGTTCAAATCTACCCCCAAACCACTTAGGGTTACCCTACAGCCACGACCCAGGAAAAAAGTCCTTGTGGCACAGATCATAATCAAATTCTGAAGCTGAAATCCTTTTGAATCCTTTCACACACACACACACACACACACACACACACACACACACACACACATACTCACACTCACACATATCACACACACACCCTCACACCCTCACACACTCATACACACACACAAGATCCCAGTAGACAGTTCTAGCAGCTGCTCTGGGAGGGAAGCTTCAGGAGAAGCTTTGAGAAGCCCTAACTTTGAAATCTGTGCCAGGCAGTAAGGGAGGGAAGGAAGGAGTCCGGAGGCAATATCACACTCAAGAGTGACCTAATAAGGAGCAATGTGTCCAGCCAAGAACTGAGGAGAACAGCAATTTCAAAGGCAATTTCAAAGAGTATGACCTTCTCAGGGTGAAAAACAAAAGCAGCTTTGGGTTTTTGCCAGGGCTCTAAACTAGAAGAACTCATGTGTGTGTGTGTGTGTGTGTGTGTGTGTGTGTGTGTGTGTGTGTGTGTTCTTGTGTTTAGTCATTTCAGTCATGTCCAGTTTTTTTTGTGATCCCATTTAGGGTTTTCTTGGCAAAAACACTGGCATGGCTTGACATTTTCTTCTCCAGCTCATTGAAGGATGAGGAAACTGAGGCAAGCAGGGTTAAATGACTTGTTCAAGGTTTGGTACATGTCTGAGGCTAGAACTTCATGGGAACTCCAGAAAGGGAGAAAAAGATTTACAATCAATGAGGAGCTTTACAGGTACTCTCTAAACTCACTTTCTTCTGGTCGCCATATGGGAGAAAGTATCCCAGACTTTGGAGGAAGATGTTTTCTACCAATTATTTGACATCAGAAAATACCCTTTTCTAAAAGCTAATTAATTCTAGCTAACTAATTGACTGATCAATAGGAGTCACACTAGTGGAGTCTCATGAGCAATAATATTAGAGAAAACCTTCAACCCTTTAGAGTTAGCCCTAGATCCTTCAAGGGAGAGGTGGCGGTTCCCTTTTGGGGAACCAATCTGTCAGTGTGAGGGGGAATGGGAAAATAGTCCCAGAGGAGGTATTAACACTGTCATCCTAAATTCTCTGAATTTCACTTTCTCCATTTATAAAATGGTTATAACAATACTTTGCCCAATTACATTACATGTTTGATAGTCAACTATCATTTATTAAGCACCTACTGTGTGCCAGGCCTTTGTATCAAGTATTGGGGAGAGAAAAAAAAAGGCAAAAATCAATCCCTGCCCTCAAAAGACATACATTATAATAGAGGAATCATCATTATTGTAATAATCAATTGACATTACACATGTAAAATAATTTTCAGTCCTAAAGAACTCTTTCTGTTGTTCAGTCTTTTTGGTCATGTCCAAATCTTGGTGACCCCATTTGGAGTCTTCTTGGTAAAGACACTGGAGTGCTCTGCCATTTCCTTTTCCAGCTCATTTGACAGATGAGGAAATTGAGACAAACAGGGTTAAGTGACTCCCCCAGAATCACACAGATAGTAAATGTCTGAGTTATTCTAGTGATAATAATAATAAGGGATGCTCAGTATTTTAACATTACCAAGTAATTTACATGCATTATTTTAGTTTTGTCTTATGACAACCCTGCAAAGAAGCTTTTTTAGGGATCATTTTGCAGATCAGGAAACTGAAGCTCAAAGATGGAAAATGACTTGCTTAGAGAAATTGTAACTATTAAGGAGAGGAATTCTTACATACCATATCTGGGCTCACTCACCCAACTCCTGCTGGAAATCATAGATCAGGGTCCCAAGAAGATCTCATCTGAGAACTCCTCCTTAGCTATCAAGGGATAACCCTGAGTGGCTGTATTATAGTAATGTCATTCATAAGCTCTCACTGATGTTTTTCCCATTTCATGTTAGTCAGCTGGTAGGCATAAATTAGCTTTTAGAAAGGGTGTTTACTAAGGTAGAATATAGTAAGAATAGTCAATACAGAACTGTTTTACCATCATCTGCTCTGCTTCGTTTGATTCCATGAACATCAAGCTTCTCCCAGATTAAGTTCAGCACCAGAATTTTCATCATCTTGGAGACCGATTCCTTTGGATACTGAACACATCCTCAGTGTCCTGACTTGACTCCTCTCTCTAACTGGAGGGCTAAAAGTCAGAACAATGAACTCCCAAATTCTCCCTTCAGAGAGGGCTCAGAGTTTTCCAGCAAATTTCATTTACCATTATCTGCTTTACATGGTTCCATCTCTCCATATGAGTACAAATATCCTCTGGTATCCTATTTCCTCCACTTTTCAGCTTCTTTTTGTTTATTGTCTGCCCTCATTAGATTGTAAACTCTTTGAAGGAAAGGATTATCTTTCTTTTTCTTTCTTTCTTTCTTTTTTTTCCTGAGGCAATTGGAGTTAAGTGACTTGCCTAGGGTCACACAGCTAGGAAGTGTTAAGTGTTTGAGACCAGATTTGAACTCAGGCCCTCCTGAATTCAGGGCTGGTTTGTATCCTCAGTGCTTAGCACCTAGTAGTACTTGGTATGTAGTAGGCTCTTAATAAATATTTATTATCTATTGACATCCCCTCAAAGATCTGAGCACACTTTCTCACAAATACTCATTGTATCCTTGAGAAACATGGTTCAGACTTAGAGTACAAGGCTAGAGATATATATGTTTATAGTACATAAGACCAAAGATTAACTCAAAATTCCTGATTATTGTAAATTCTCTATGGAATTTGTAAACAGAATTCCTCTTTGGTATAAGGAACCCTGCTCCTTGAAGCTCTTTTGATTATCCCTATTTGTCCTAAATTACCTTCTTACACAAATTGAAGAAATCAATCAGTTATTGTTGTTCAGCCATGTCTGATTCTTGGTGACTCCATTTGGGGTTTTCTTGGCAGAGATACTGGAATGGTTTGCCATTTCCTTCTCCAGCTCATTTTACACACGAGCAACTAAGGTAACCCAAGTTGAATAATCTGTTCAGGGTCAAACAGCTAATAAGTGTCTGAGGCTGGATTTGAACTCACAAAGATGAATCTTCCTGATTCCAAGCCTAGTGCTTTGTCCATTGAATCTTCCAGATACACTTATTTGATCAGTAATCAAAAATAAATGGTAATGAGGATGGGGTCATTGGAGAGGAGGAGAGAGAGCAAGGGAAACTCCCTGAAACCCCCATCACTACCACCACTGGCACTTGGATCCAGTTCCCCAAATGGAATCCTTGAAACTGAAACTCCTCCACCACTAGACGTGGCCCACTGCTTGACAGGCTAACTGTTGACTTCTCAGCTATTTAGGCCCTCCGAGCTACGGTTAACTTGTTTGGTTAGCCAATCAGCTGCTCCCTTCTTGACCCAATCAAAGAAGTTCATACTTAATAAAGATATCACAAGGTTCCATTGTTTACACATCAAAAATTTCATCATGTTTTTATATTGATTACACTAATTGAGCTAGGGAGTCAGTGTGGAAACCCTTTCCTCCATACATACAGAGAGAGAGAGAGAGAGAGACAGAGAGAGACAGAGCGAAAGAGAGAGACAGAGAGAGACAGAGAGAGAGAGAGACAGAGAGAGAGTGAGAGAGATGTAAATATGTATATATAGATAGAGATGTATGTGTACGATGTAGAAATGTGAGACTCACTAGAATTATGTAGCTATTTGAAACCCTATCATTTGAAGATTAGTTGAAAGAACATCAAGTATATTTACTTGAGGAAGAACTAAGAGCCTACGATATTACTGTGATAAATAAAATTAAATGCCTTCATAATTTGGAGGGCTATTATGTGACGGATCAATTAGACACTCTGCTTGACCCCAATATGTAAAGTTCTGTTGTCTCCAGAAGCTGCTGATCGCTCTCAGGGAGGAGATCTGCTGTGTCAACTCAATCTCTTGGACAGATCCTTCTTCCTGTAGAGAGCCCTTGTCTCCAGACAGTTGCTGCCAACTCTGGTCCAGAGAAATGACTTCCCTTCCTGCAGAGAGCTGCCTCAAGTCTGGCCCAGACAAGAGACTCTCCATCTCTCAAGTGCGGCCCTCTTTTATCCTCCCAGAGAATGGGCGTGGGATAACACAAGGGCTTCTGGGAAAAATTACTTCAACCAATGAACTTGCTCCTCCTAAGCATGCAAGCTCCTCCCCAGGAGTTCACAAGTAAAACTCCCAGTAAAGACCAGAACTAGAGAATTGTTAAGTACCGACTTAGCACTTAGTAAGAACCTAATATCTCATTATCTCATTAGCACTTAGTAAGAACCTAACACCAAAGGATAAAACTTGGAAATTAGAGGAACATAGATTTTATATAATAGTGAGAAAAATAACCTGCTAATTAGAACAGCCCAGAATTGGGGGCTTGGGAGGTAGTGAGTCACAGGAGGAGATGTGCAAGTGATAACTGTGGATAATTGTTCACTGGGGCTTGTTGTTGAGAGATTCATGCCCTCTGGAGAGGTTCCCACCAGCTGAGAGCTTCTCTCTTGGGTTTTTCTTGTATTCTGGTGAGCCCAGTCCAAAGGACTATAATATCACAACTTCAGCAGTCATGAATAATCATTTGCTACAATTAGCATACCGATTTTCCTATGGCAATGCATACTGATTATTTCTCCTTCCCTTCTGACTTATATCCCACCTTTCTGTCATTTCCAACACTCTTCCTACCATTCCTAAAATAATCACGTAGAGGATTCTTTGCTTCTTCCCATAAAATAAGCTGCCAAAACTAGGCTATGATTGTATGGAAGGGGTTACCCAAAAGCTCTTTTCCTTTTAATTTCTGCCTTCTGGAGGACTGAAAAGTCCCAGTTGGGCCTGGCCTTCCAGGCCCAGAGCAGAGACGGAGTTGACAATGCATATCTGTAAGCTATTCCTAGCTCTGAAAATTCTGTGATTCTAGTGAGCATCAGTTTTCCATCTGCTTCCTCAGGCAGAGGATCAGGGTCTTCAGGTTACCCTTGCCCATCATGGCTCCTTCTACCTCCAGAACTTGTGTTATTTGGGGCTCTGATGTTTGTGGTGGTCAAGATGAAGCTCAACCTCTCAGTGATCTCTGATCTAAGCAAGAACCACAAGAGATACCTCACAGCACCTCCCACATCCAATGGAAGATCAGGTCCATCCTGCTTTCCAAAGAATTGAGACAGAAATACAATGTCCTTTCCATGCCCGTCCAGAAATATGATAAGATCCAGGTGATTGGCAGACATTGGCAACAAATTGGCAAGGTGGGCCAGGTGTCCAGAAAGAAAATACGCTATCTACCTTGAGTTGCATGTGCAACATGTGGAAAAGTTAATCGCACGACTGTCCATGTGGGCATTTTCCCTGGGAGGGTTATCACCAAGCCAAATCTAACTGGATAAAGATGTCAAAGAGAATCTTGAACCTAATCCCAAATCTCAACTAGCTGGAACTTAGAATGGCATATAGGAAGAAGAGACCAATTAATTTATAGCAACTCTTTTTGTGGTGACTAAAATTGGAAATTCAGTGGATGCCATCCATTGGGGATTGGCTGGACGAGCTGTGATATATGATTGTGATGGAATATTGTTGTGCCAAAAGAAATAATAGGCCCGGTGAGTTCAGAAAAACCTGGAACAACTTATATGAAGTGATACAAAGTGGAATGAGAGAAGCTGAGAGAATGTTTATATATATATATATATATATATATATATATATATATATATATATATATGTGTGTGTGTGTGTGTGTGTATAAACACACACACATACTCACACACACATATTATATATAAAACAACATTGTGTGACAATCAATTGTAAATGGCTTATCTATTCTCAGAAATACAATGATCCAGGAAAATTCCAAGGGACTAATAATGAAGTATGAGATTTGCCTCTGGAGAAAGAACTGGGGAAGCCGAGCCAGGATGGCAGAGTAAAAGCAAGAAGTCATTGAGCTCTTCCCCAAACTGCTCCAAATTCCTTTAAATAATGACTCTAAACAAATTTTAGAGCATCAGAAGACTCAAAAAGATGGAGTGGAACAATTTTTCAGCCAAAGACAAGTTAGAAGGTCAGCGGGAAAGGTTTGTGCCCCAGGATGGGAGTCCAGTGTAAAGTCCTGGTTCGGGACTGTAATACAGTCCAGGTTCCAGCCCCTGCTAGAGGCCAGAAAAGTAGGAACAGGCCTTGGAGCTTCTGAATAAGCACTGGCTATTTCTAGACCTCAGCCAAGACACCAAGAAGTTTGTCTCACTAGGGTGAGTGGGACTTGGGAAACCACCCAACCAGGATATTTTGGTGGCCATCTCAGCTTCCTGAGGCCTCATCCCACAGAAGGGCTCTTTGTTAGCACTGAGAAAGGACTGAATTCCTTTAGCACACTAGAACTTATAACCACAGGAGCAAAAACACTCTTCAGAGTTCCAGGGCAGAAAAGAAGAAAAGAGTGCTTATGTTCAAGTTCCCAGAAGGACCTCTGAAAATAGCTTGGTTCAGTACACCCTTCATCCTGGAATGGAGCACTATTTTTTTTTCCCCTGAGGCTGGGGTTAAGTGACTTGCCCAGGGTCACACAATTAGGAAGTGTTAAGTGTCTGAGACCAGATTTGAACTCTGGTCCTCCTGAATTCAAGAGTGGTGCTCTATCCACTGCGCCCCCTAGCTGCCCCTTACATGACTGCATGTGTATAACCCATATCAGTTTCTTACCATTGCAGGGAGAGGGTAGAGAGAGGAAGAAAAGGAGAAATAGAATTTGGAATTCAAAAGTTAAAAAAAAACCAAACAAATTTTTGTTTTAACATTTGATTGGAGGAAAATAAAATGTTATTTATGAAATAAAAAGGAAGTGATCAATAAGAAGATATAAGAATGAAGCACTGTTGTACCATTATAATTAAAAATGAAAACAAAAAAGATTTTGATTGTCTTCTTTTTTCCTCTTTTCATAAATCCTTCACGTCATTATCAAATATATCATTATATTTTCAGACTTGAAGGTTTTTCCTCCTACTAGAGGATGAAAGGGGGAAAAAATAGCTTATTTATGCTAGAAAAACAAATTTATTGAGAACCTACTATGTGCCGGGCTCTGTATTAAGTGCTTTACAAATGTTGTCGCTAGGGCTCAAGACTTTGTGCTACTACAGATATTGTGAGATTTCAGGAGCATCAAAGGAGAGAATAAATCCCAGTGAGCTTTAACTAGTAGCATTAATTCTATTGGAAGTCAGAGTGAGGCAGTAAAACAGGAGCCCCATTTCTGTAACCCCTTTCAGTTTCCAAACCGGAGCTCTCAGAGGTGCTCTGGGAGAGGGGAAGCACAAAACACACGAGAGCTAACTAGAGTGGAACAGGAGAGCACAGTGCCCACATCCCCTTCTTTGGGGAAGAAGGACGGAAAGGGCTCGCTAGGCTTCTTTTGTGTTGGCTCCCACTCCCACCATTTTGCTGCTTTGACCCACTTAGCACAGTTGGGTTTAATCAATATTTATTAAACAGGGCCGCTAGGGGGCGCAGTGGATGGAGCACCAGCCTTGAATTCAGGAGGACCCGAGTTCAAATCTGACCTCAGACACTTAACGCTTCCTAGCTGTGTGACCCTGGGCGAGTCACTTACCCCCAATTATCTCAGCAAATAAATAAATAAATAAAGTCCCCTCTATAACATACTCAACAAATTGTTGCCCAGCTGTAGGCCCAGTGGTAGAACATATTCATAACTTGACCAAAACTTGGACTTCTTATGTTTCTACTTCACATTTTATTCTAGAAAAGTCTCTCAGTATAGCTTAGGTAGAGGTACTTCAGGTAGTTAGATGGAGCAATGGACGGAGTGCCACCTCTGGGGCCAGGAACACTCCTCTTCCCGAGTCCAAATCCTGCTTCAAACACTGGCTGCGGGGCCCTGCGCAAGTCTCTTAGCGAGGGCTGCCCCCGCTTCCCACCCGCGATCCCTCCGCCAGCTTCGCCCGCAGGGGACTGACTGAAAACGGCTGAAGGCCGGCAAAGCTCGGGCTCGGCCAGGCGGGCTTCCGGATGCGGGGGGCGCCGGCCGCCGCCTGGGCCCTGCGGACCTCCTCGCTCGGGAGGGAGGCCATGACGGGCGGCCGCGGCCCTGCCAGCCGCGATGCAGCCCGCGCTTTGTGATCCCGCTTTCCAGCCGAGGAAACTGAGGCGGGCGGAGATCAGGCCCCGGGCCCGCGCAGGAAGCGCACGGAGGCCGACTGGCGGTGTCGGGCCTGCGGGAAGTCCGGGTCCTGGGAGCCAGGGAGGCCGTGGAGGGCAGAGCCAGGGGCCGCACGTGCGGGGGAGCCGAGGGGGATGGGCCGCCTCTGCCGCAGCCCCCCAGGAGACCGTCAAGCCCAGGTCACATGACCCGAGGTCAGGAAGCTGATGGGGGGGTCTGTCCCCGAGCCCCGGCTCCCGGGACCCTGCAGCCAGACCCTCCATACCTCCAGGTCTCCATTCTCCGTGTTCTGGCCCCGAGGGTCCCTGAGGCTTCGGGAGGTGAGCCCAGAGGCAGCCGCTGCAGCCCGCAGCTCCCCGCGCCCCAGCCTCGGCTGCCCGGAGCACTGCCCCACCCCCACCCGGCCCACCCCCTCTCAGCGGGGCCTGGCTGTGATGGGAGGTGACCATGGACAGGGCCACATTGGTGTGCGTCCCGTGTGCTGCAGGCGCTGGCCACTGGAGGGCGACGTGAGCCCGCACAGGAACCTCAGGCTGCCTGCCAAAGGTCCGGCCTCGCCTCCGTGGTCCCGGGCACCTGGGACCCCCGCCCCTCCCCAATGAGGGAGGGAGGGAGGGAGGGAAGAAAGACAGAAAGACAGAAAGAAAGACAGAAAGAAAGACAGAAAGAAAGAAAAAGAAAGAAAGAAAGAAAGAAAGAAAGAAAGAAAGAAAGAGAGAGAGAGAGAGAGAGAGAGAGAGAGAGAGAGAAAGAAAGAAAGAAAGAAAGAAAGAAAGAAAGAAAGAAAGAAAGAAAGAAAGAAAGAAAGAAAGAAAGAAAGAAAGAAAGAAAGAAAAAAATGGGGAAGGAGGGAAGGAAAGAAAGGCATAATAAGCCCCCACTCGGAGCCGGCCCCTGTGCAGAGCACTTTATCAACATTATCTCATTTAAGACACCACAATGTGGAAGGCAGGTGCTGTTTTTCCCTGTTTTTCAGTTGAATAGATTGAGGCGGACTGAGATGAGTGATGTGCTGCAGGTCACACGACCTGAGGCTGGGTTTGAGGACCTCTTGTCTGCAGGTCCCTCCCTCCCCCTATCTCCTTTCTGGGCCCTCCAGCGGATCTTCTGTCCATTGGACAGCGGAGGTTTGTCAGGGCCCAGCCGCATGTTCCGCCTGCCCCCTTCCCGTGCTCCCCCCTTCCCCTCTTGACCAAACACTGAAGGGCCAGCAGATCAGGGGCCCCGCCAAGAGGTTCTCTGACCTGCCTATTGACCAATTTTGCACCGTTGCCCAAAGCTCCAGATCTCTCTCCAGTTTGGGGTTTGTTTCTGGCTCCTCCCAAGGTGCCCCCTCTTATCAAAACGCCTTTAAGTTGTAAAGCACACTTACTTTTAAAACAGGCCACTGGGAGTCTGGTGACCCTCAATAATGGGTTTGGGAGCATTCACAGCCCATCTCTCTGCCAGCAGTGCCAATGGGCACTGGCTGAATGGGGCAGGGTGGACGGAGCCGCTTGGGGCTCTGTTTCTCTTAATAAAGCCATCTTGGCAGGACGTGGCAGCTGGGCTGGTCACAGCCCCAGGAACCCTGTGTACCTCGAACACTGAGCTGCAAAGTGCTTGTCCTGGGTATTAATGCTGGGCCAATACAGGACAAGGAAGGGGGGAGGGTCCGTCCATTCTCAAATGCTTCCATGAAAATTTTAACCACTTGGTTATTCTGTTGTCTTGCTTTCCTGATCTGCTACCGACCCTCTGGTCCCAACTCCTCTGAGCCCTGGGGAGGGAGGCACTTTGGTGCTAAGAGAAGGAGCCCCAGACATAAAATTGGAGGATGTGTGCTCAATTCTGAGGTTGTTTTTAGGAGCTCTGTGAACCTGAACCTATATCTTTATCTGAAAAAATGATAGAGGTCAGACCATATGCTCTCTAAGGCCCCTTTCTGCTCCAAATCTAGGATCCTAAGGGAACCAACACACTCTTGGGAAATAGAGAATAACCAGCTATTTGGGTTTTTTGCAGGACCTGGGGGGAACGGTCCATAAGGGTCCTCCCAAGGAGACTTTAGCTGTAAATCTATTCAGTGCCCTCTAATGCTCCTTTTCTAATTCCTGACACCAATAGGAGGTTGGTCCCTCAAAAAAGATTAAGGGAGAAAACAAGCTTCATTAAGTACCTACTATGTGCCAGGCAAAATGCCAAGCACTTTACAAAAATCATCACATTTGATTCTCACAACTCTGGATCATGTCCATTTTACAGTTGAGAAAACTGAGGCAGACAAGTGTTTTGCCTAGGAATGCACAGCTAGTGGGTATTGGAGGCCATATTTGAACCATGGTCTTCCTGCCTCCAAGTCCCCACTCTCCTGTGTCACTGGCTGCCTCTGAGGATGGACTACTTCTTCCTTCCAGGTTCTAAGAGTAAATCTGAGTGATGGAGGTTTCTAGCCCAATTGCTCAGAAGCCCCCATCCGGTGTGTTCTTCACTGAGTATCAGATAGACTAGCTTTTAGAAAGGGTATTTATTAAGGAGGTATTATAAGAATAAAATTTTTAGCCCCCAAAACCTGGGGCATTCTCCCCCATGAGTACATATGGAATCCAGGAGAAAGCGGGTGTGTCACATGTGTCAGAAGGTGACTCCCAGGTGTGGATCAGATGCCCTGTGATGGAGCTTTCTTCTCAGCTTCTTGTTGAGTCATGACTGGTTCTCTTGGACCCTGTTGATCATAACTTACAAGTATTGTCTGAAGGGTTCTCTCAGCAAAGATATTGGAGTGGTTCGCCATTTCCTTCTCCAAGGGATTAAGGTAAGCAGAGGTTAAGTGACTTGCTCACTCATACAGCCAGTGTTAACTAACTTTGGATCTGTCAATTATAACTCTCATTATAACTGAGGTCCTTTGGGATCTCTAAGCAAAGAATAGAGGCGGGCCAGTTTCCCAGCCATGCAGCGGTAGGTTCAAACAGTAAATAAAGTTTTCTCTCAGTTCCCACAATTGGATAAAATTTTCTCACATGACAGGATTTGGACCAGACCCATAATTGAATTACTACCAGAACACCCACAGCTTGGACTCTACGGACCCTTGCCGGTAAGGTGACGTCGCAGCATTTTAATATGCTGTCCAGATTGGCCAGATTTTTCCTTCCAAGGAGCAAATGTCTTTTTATTTCATGGTTACGGTCACCATCTGTGTCTTTGAGCCCAAGAATACAAGCTCTGACATTGCTTTCATCTCTTCTCTCTCTATTTGTCAAACACCGTGGGATAGAATGTTGTACCTGGAGTCAGGAAGATTCCTAATCTGGTCTCAGACACACTTACTAGCTGTGTGACCCTGGGCAAGTCACTTCACCCCGTCTGTCTCAGTTTCCTCATCTGTAAAATGTGCTTGAGAAAGAAATGGCAAACTCCTCAGCATCCCCCAAAGGGGATCACAGAGTCAGACATGGCTGAAAGATGGCAACAACAGTGCCATGAACGTAGCTGTTTGAGTTTTTATAATGTTAAGCTTCAAACCAGTATTTACATTCTCCCCTCTCACCCTCATCAAAAGCCTTCTTAATTCTTCACTTTCTGTCATCACAGCGGTATTGTATTTGGGAGATTGTTGAGATTTCTCCTGGCAACCTGACTTCAGGCTTTTGATTCATCCAGCCTGGCATTTTGCATGATGTAATCTGCATATAACTTAAATAAATAAGGCACTATATCAGATTTCTTACCATCTCAAGGAGCGAGAGAATAGAATGTGGAATTTAAAACTTTTTGTTTGTTTTTTGCTGAGTCAATTGGGGTTAAGTGACTTGCCCAAGGTCACACAGCTAGGAAGTGTTAGTGTCTGAGGTCACATTTGAATTCAGGTCCTCCAGACTTCAGGGCTGGTGCTCTATCCACTGAGCCACCTAGCTGCCCCTATTTAAATTTAAAACTTTTTTAAAATGTTAAAAAGTTTTTATATGTAATTGGGGGGAAATATTAAATAATACAAAGAGAAAAAAAAAAAAACAAATGTGACAATATACAGCCTACGGCCTGTGGGCCAGATGCGGCCCACTGAGGATGTTTATTCAGACTACCGGGTTATGGCAAATGGGCTGAGGGGCGGAAACAGAGTGTGAGTTTTTGTTTTTACTCTAGTCCAGCTTCCCACAGTCTGAGGGACAGTGAACTGGCCCCTGATTTAAAAAGTTGGAGGACCACTGCGTATAATCCATCATCAAAGGCTTTAATATAGTCAATATAGTTGAAGTAGATCTTTTTTTCTGGAACTCCCTTGCTTTCCCCATAACCCAGGGTATGTTGGTAAGTTAGTCTTCAATTCCTCTGCCTCTGTGAGAATTACTAGAAGAGCAAGCAGGTTTTAGATGAGGCAAGTCCTTAAAGATATGGGAATAGCAGATCATATGATTTGTCTCCTGAAGAACTTGTATTTAGGCCAAGAAGCAACAGTTAGAACTGAACTTGGAACAAGTGGTTTGTTTAGGTTTGGGAAAGGAGTATAGGAAGGCAGGATGTTGTCACCTTATTTATTTAACTTATTTGCAGAATATATCATGTGAAATGCCAGCCCATGTGAATCAAAAACCAGAATGAAGATTTCTAGGAGAAATATCAACAATCTCAGATATGCAGAGGATATCATTCTGATGGCAGAAAAGAATTAAGAAGTCTTTTGACGATGGTGAAAGAAGAGTGTAAAAACTGGGTTAAAGCTTAACATCAGAAAAATATTATGATCTTAGCAGCTGGTCCCATCACTTCCTTGAAATTATAAGGAGAAGAAATGAAAGCAGTGTCAGATTTTATATTTGGGGGCTCAAAAATCACTGCAGATGGTGAAGGCAATCATGAAATTAAAATCCTCCTTGAAGGTCCCCTTGGACCCTTGGGAAACTCCTTGAAGGAAAGCAAAGCTGGACAGTGTACTAAAAATTAGAGACATCACTCACCAACAAAGATCCGCATAACCAAGCTTTCCAATTGTAGTGCTAGAGGAGCCTTTTTTTTTTTTTAATTAGCTTTTTATTTTTCAAAATACATGCAAAGACAGATGCTTGCAAAACTTTGTGTTCCAAATTTTTCTCCCTCCTTCCCCATCTCCTCCCTTCCCTAGACATTAAGTAATCCAATATATGTTAAACATGTGCAATTCTCCTAAATGTATTTTCACATTTATTAATGCTGCAAAAAAAAAAAAAAAAAATCAGGTCAAAAGGGGAAAAAATAAGAAAGGAAAAAACCAAGCAAACAAACAACAACAACAAAAAGTGAAAATATTATCATGTGATCCACATTGAGTCCCCAATCTCTCTCTGGGTGCAGATGGCTCTCTCCATCCCACGTCTATTGGAAATTGCCTTGAATCACCTCATTGTTGAGAAGAGCTAAGCCCATCACAGTCGATCATTACATAATCGTGTTGTTGCTTTTTGCAAAGTTAGAATGTTTTGAAAGTCTTTTGGACAGCAAAGGGGTCAAATCAGTCAATATTTAAATATATTCAGGCTCTTCACTGGAAGGTCAAATGCTAACGCTGAAGCTTAAATACATTGGCCACCCAATGAGAAGACAGGGCTTCTTGGGAAAGATTGAAGGCAAAGAGAGAAAGAAATGGCAGAAGATGAGATGGAAAGATAGAGTCATGGATATGAACTTGGATGGATCTGGAGAGACAATGAAGGATAGAACAACTTAGTGTGCTATGGTCCTTTGGATCACAAAGAATTGGACATGACAGAATGACTGAATAACAAATACCAATTGTTCATCTGTCTATGGCATCTTCTCAAAAACTGACCATTGAAACCTCACAAGCAAATAGAGAGAACATGACTAATATGAAAATATGTTCTGCATGACTTTGCATTATAATGGCATCATATTGCTTTGCCTTCTCAATGGGTGAAGGGAAGGAGAAAATTTGGAACGCAGAATTTTAAAAATGAATGTTAAAAATTGCTTTAATGCCAAAATACAGAAAAGCAGAAATATTAAATGCATATTTTTACTGACTATAATGCAATAAGCAGCCTTTGAGACAAAAATGTAAAATTAAGAATAGACTAAATAACTTAATCCTAAAGAATGAGTGGCTCAAAGACAAATTAAAATAATCAATCTTATCACTAAAGATAATGACAAGTCAATGTACCAAAATCTGGGGGATGTAGCCAAATTAGTACTTAGGGGGAATTTTATATCTCTAAACACTTTCATCAATAAAATAGAGAATGAACACTTCCTAGCTGTGTGACCCTGGGCAAGTCACTTAGTCTCCATTGTCTCAGCAAAAAAACAAACAAATAAATAAATAAACAAATAAACAAACAAACAAACAAATAAGTAAATAAAATAGAGAATGAGCAGATCAATGAATTGGGTAACAAATTTAATATCTATAGTCAAGCACCAAAATAGAAATATTGATAATCAAACAGATATTTTAAAAATCAAATTACCAGTATCAAAAGTTTTAAAATTGAATTCACAATGAAGAAGAAATAAAAGAAACTATTAGAAGGTATTTTACCCAATTATATATCAATAAAATCAACAATCTAAGTAAAATATATAAACATTTACAAAAATATAAGTTGCCTAAGTTAACATAATAAGTACTAAAGTATTTAAATAACCCCATCCTAGGAAAAGAAATTGAACAAGCCATAAAGGAACTTCCAAATAAAAAAAAAAAAGGCTCAGGACCAGATGGATTTACAAGTCAATTCTACCAAATAATTAAAGAACACTTAATTCAAATATTATGTAATTCATTTGAAAAAATAGGAAGAGAAGGACTCCCATCAAAAATTTTCTATGACACAGATATGTCCTTGATATTTAAATCAAGGAAAGTCAAAACAGAAAAAGAAAACTATAGACTAGTATCCCTAATGAATATTGATGCAAAATTTGTAAATAAAAGACGATAGCAATATAGCAGAAAGATTATACTTTATGACCAGTTGGATTCATATTAGACCTTCAGGGTTGGTTCTATGTCAGGAAAACTATAAACACAATTGACTATGTTAATAACATGAAAAAAAAAAAGATCAAATCAATACATGAAAAATGTTTTTGACAAGATACAATGCCCATTATAGTTTTTAAAAAATTAGAAAGCATAGGAATAAATGGAACTTTCCTTAAAAATGATAACTATCTAAAACCAAGAGCCAGTATTATCTTTAATGGCGCTAAGCTAGAAGAATTTCTGATAAGATCAAGGGTGAAGCGAAGATGTCCATTATCGCTATTACTATTTAATACAGGACTAGAAATGCTAGCTATAGCAATAATGCAGTAGAAGAAATAAGCTTACGTGGGGCAGCTAGGTGGCGCAGTGGATAGAGCATCAGCCTTGAATTCAGGAGGACCGGAGTTCAAATCTGATCTCAGACACTTAACACTTCCTGGCTGTGTGACCCTGGACCAGTCACTTAACCCCAGCCTCAAAAAAAAAAAAAAAGAAATAAGCTTAAGCAAAGAGGAAACTTGATTATCCTGTCCTCTAACTGTAGTGTCCCTCTGGACTCTGTCCTAGGTCCTCTTCTCTCTGTATACTACTTCCCTTGATGACTCATCGGCTCCTATGGATTTAATTTCCATTTCTATGCTGATGATTCACTAGTTTACACATCCTATCCCAACCTCTCTGTTGACTTCCAATCTTGCACCTTCAACTGCCTTTCAGACGTCTCATATTGGAAGTCCAAGAAGCATCTTTTAAAAATTAGCTTTGTAATTTTCAAAATACATGCAAAGATAGTTTCTATATTCACCCTTGCAAAACCTGTTCCAAATTTTTTCTCCTCCTTTTCCCTCCATCCCCCTCCACTTAAACAGCAAGAAATCCAATATAGGCAAACATGTGCAATTCCTCTAAACATATTTCTACATTTTTCAGATCAAAAGGGGAAAAAAATGAGAAAAGAAAAAACAACCAAACAACAACAAAAAAGGTGAAAAGATTATGTTGTGATCCACATTCTGTCTCCATTGTCCTCTCTGGGTGCAGATGGCTCTCTCCATCTCAAGTGTATGGGAATTGGCCTGAATCACCTCATTGTTGAAAAGATCCAAGCCAAAACATTTTTTAAAAGTTTTAAATTTAAATAGGGGCAGCTAGGTGGCTCAGTGGATAGAGCACCAGCCCTGAGTCAGGAGTATCTGAGTTCAAATTTGGTCTCAGATACTTAACACTTCCTAGCTGTGTGACCCTGGGCAAGTCATTTAACCACAGCTTCAGGGGGAAAAAAAAAAAAAAAAAAAAAAAAAAAAGGAAGTAGGATTTGAGATGCATCTTGAAGGAAGCAAAGGGGAGGTAGAATTCCAGGTGTAGGAGATATATAGTGCAAAAGCAGAAGTGAAAGATAGAATGCTGCGTTTGAGGAAGGGCAAGCAGCCCAATATGGCTTAAATGTAGGAGGGAGCAATGTGTAAGAAGCTCTGAAAGGAAACTAGTTATAGACCAACATCCCACAATATATTCAAGGAAATCTCCAAATGAGTATGTGATTTAGACATAATGGGTAACATCATAAGCAATTTAGCAAAACATAAAAGCAATTACCACAAATCCTGTTAGATTTGTGGGCAGGGAAAAACTTCATGACCAAACAAAAGATAGAAAGACTCCCAGAAGGTAAAATAGATAATTTTGGTTACATCAAGTAAAAAAATATTTTGCACAAACAAAACCAATAGAGCTAAGATTAGAAGAAAAGCAGAAAACTGGAGGGGAAATCTTTGTAGCAAATTTTTCTCATAAAGGTCTAATTTCTAAGACAAATAGAAAAAAAGTCAAATTTATAAGAGAAAAAGCCATTATCCAGTTGATAAATGGTCAAAGGCAGATTTCAGAGGAAGGAAATCTAAGTAATAAATAGTGATTTGAAAATTTGCTCTAAATTACTAATAATTGGAGAAAAACAAATCAAAATAACTCTGAGGTTCCACCTGACACCCAACAGATTGGCCAAAATAATCCCAAAAAAGAAAGTAAGATACTAGAGTGGATGTGGGAAAACTTTTGGTGGAGCTGGAAACTGGTTTAGCCATTCTACAAAACAAATGGGAACTATGTTCCCAAAACAACTAAACTGTGAATGAGTGCCCTTTGGCCCAATAATACCACTACTGAATTTATATTCCAAGGAGGTCAAAGAAAGAGGGAAAGGACTATTTGTACAAAAATATTTATAGCAGCTTTTTGATGGTGACAAAGAATTGGAAATTGAGGGCAAGGTATCCATCATTAAGGGAATGGCTGAACAAGTTGAGATATATGAATGTAATGTAATGTTACTGTGCTATAAGAAATGATGAGTTCTTTGCCCCCTGAAAAGAATTGCTATAAATATTTTTGTACATGTAGGTCCTTTTCCTTTTTGTTTTTTTCTCTCTTTTGGGATACCAGAACTAGTAGCAGAATTGCTAGATCAAAGGGTATATACATGGTTTTATAGCTCTTTGGGCATAATTCCAAATTGCTCTACAGAATGGTTGAATCGGTTTGCAACTCCCCCAAAAGTACATGAATATCTCATTTATTCCCATATCCCTTCCAACATTTGTCCTTTTTTTTTTTTTTCCTTTTAACCAATCTAATAAGTATATGGCAGTACTTCAAATTGTGTTAATATGCATTTCTCTAATCCTTAGTGAGTTAGAGCACTTTTATATGGCTATAGATAACTTTGATTACGTCATCTGAAAACCGTTCAGATCTTTTCATCTGAACATTTATCAATTGGGGAATGACATCTTTTTATAAATTTGACTCTATTCTTCCTTTTTGAAAAATGAAGCTTTATCAGAGAAACTTGCTTCAAATCTTTTTTTTTTCCACAATTATTCTTGCTAACTGTATTTCCCTCATTTTATTCTATTCTTTTTTTACCCAGTCTCTCCTAAAAAATGTTTTGCTTCTGAATATCCTCTCTCCAAGTCTGCTCTTCCCCCTCCCTACCACCCTACCTTTTTTAAATCTCCTTCCACGGATACTTTCCTGTAGAGTAAGATTAATTTTTATACTCAAATGTGTTTTTGTGTTATTCCCTCTTTGAGCCAATTCTTATGGAGTAAGGTTTACTCCCTCTCCCTTACCTCCCTCCTTTTCTCTTCCATTATAAAAGCTCTTTTTTGACTCTTTTGTGTGTGGTAATTTATCCCATTTACCCCATTCTTTCTTTTCTTTCTTTTAGTACATTCCTCTACTGAATTTTATTATTAAAAATATATTATTGTCACCTGTAAAATGAGCTGGAGAAGGAAATGGCAAACCACTTCAGTATCTTTGCCAAGAAAAACCCAAATGGGGTCATGAGGAATTGGACACGACTGAATAACAACAATTAACTCGGAGTCTTTGTCATCAATTTCATTTTAGTTTTATCCTTAACGATAAAGTGACTGATACGTTTCTGAAAAAGAAAAACTCAAGGAGATCTTTGATTCATCTGTACAAAGATGATTAATGGAACTATAGGCACTGATGAGATCACCAAGGGGGAAAAGAGGGGAGAGTCCAAGACAAAGCATTAAGGGACTCCCACCATAGAAGGTATGACATGGTTGAAGATCAGCCAAAGCAAAGAACAATCCGATAAGTCAGAAGACTAGGAAGATGTCACGACAACCTAGAGAAAAGAAAGTATTGATAAGGAGAAGGTAATAGACTGCAGAGAGGCAGAGAAGACTGCAGATGGAGAAAAGGCCATTGGCTTTGTTCATTAGGAGATCATTGTAACCTTGAAGAGAAACATTTCAGCTGAATGGGGAGAAGTTTGATTGTAGAATTAAGAAGGGAATAAGAAGCAGAAGCACTGTTGCCACAAAAATAAAGTCAGATTTAAATAATTGGAAAGACATTCAGTGCTCCTGGATAGGCCGAGCGAATATAATAGAGATGACAATACTCCCCAAACTAATCTATTTATTTAGTGCTATACCAATCAGACTCCCAAGAAACTATTTCAATGACCTAGAAAAAATAACAACAAAATTCATATGGAAGAATAAAAGGTCGAGAATTGCAAGGGAACTAATGAAAAAAAACTCAGAGGAAGGTGGTCTAAGTGTACCTGATCTAAAGCTATATTATAAAGCAACAGTCACCAAAACCATTTGGTATTGGCTAAGAAATAGACCGGTAGATCAGTGGAACAGATTAGATACAAAGGACAAAAAAGGGTACATCTATAGCAATCTAATCTTTGACAATCCCAAAGATACCAACATTAGGGATAAAAATTCATTATTTGGAAAAAACTGTTGGGAAAAATGGAAATTAATATGGCAGAAATTAGATATGGATCCACACTTAACACCATATACCAAGATAAGATCAAAATGGGTCCATGATTTAGGCATAAAGAGGGAGATAATAAATAGATTAGAGGAACAGAGGATAGTCTACCTCTCAGACCTGTGGAGGAGGAAGGAATTTATGACCAGAGGAGAACTAGAGATCATTAGTGATCACAAAATAGAAGATTTTGATTACATCAACCTAAAAAGTTTCTGTACAAACAATACTAATGCAAACAAGATTAGAAGGGAAGTAACAAATTGGGAAAATATTTATACAGTTAAAGGTTCTGATAAAGGTCTCATTTCCAAAATATATAGAAAACTGACCCTAATTTATAAGAAACCGAACCATTCTCCAATTGATAAATGGTCAAAGGATATGAACAGACAATTCTCAGATGATGAAATTGAAATTATATCCACTCATATGAAAGAGTGTTCCAAATCACTACTGATCAGAGAAATGCAAATTAAGACAACTCTGAGATACCTCTACACACCTGTCAGATTGGCTAAGATGACAGGAACAAATAATGATGAATGTTGGAGGGGATGTGGGAAAACTGGGACACTGATACATTGTTGGTGGAGTTGTGAAAGAATCCAGCCATTCTGGAGAGCAATTTGGAACTATGCCCAAAAAGTTATCAAACTGTGCATACCCTTTAACTCAGCATTGCTGTTATTGGGCTTATCTCCCAAAGAAATACTAAAGAGCGGAAAGGGACCTGTATGTGCCAAAATGTTTGTGGCAGCTCTTTTTGTTGTAGCTAGAAACTGGAAGATGAATGGATGTCCATCAGTTGGAGAATGGTTGGGTAAATTGTGGTATATGAAGGTTATGGAATATTATTGCTCTGTAAGAAATGACCAGCAGGAGGAATACAGAGAGGCTTGGAGAGACTTACATCAACTGACGCTGAGTGAAATGAGCAGAACCAGAAGATCGCTCTACACTTCAACAACAATACTGTATGAGGATGTATTCTGATGGAAGTGGAAATCTTCAACATAAAGAAGATCCAACTCACTTCCAGCTGATCAATGATGGACAGAAACAACTACACCCAGAGAAGGAACACTGGGAAGTGAATGTAAATTGTTAGCACTAATATCTGTCTGCCCAGGTTACATGTACCTTCGGAATCTAATGCTTATTGTGCAACAAGAAAATGGTATTTACACACATGTATTGTATCTAGGTTATATTGTAACACATGTAAAATGTATGGGATTGCCTGTCATGGGGGGGGAGAGAGTAGAGGGAGGGGGGAATAATTTGGAAAAAATGAATACAAGGGATAATATTATAAAAAAAAAAAGAAGAAGCAGAAGCACTGGAATTTAACCATAAAAGTAAGGAGAAATATTTGAAGAGAGCTTTCCTTGGTGGACACATGGAACAGATGAAGGGTTTTGCGCATGGAGGAGACATGGATGTGTTTATAGGCAGGAGGAAGGCAGCCCAGAGACAGGGGGAAGAAGTGACAGCATGGGGATGGGAGAGAAATCATTGTATTGGAGAAGATGAGATGAAATGCGATTACTGATGCAGGCAGAGGACCAGCCTTGGCAAGGAGAAGGGCCACCTCATTATATGCATCAGGGTAAAGGAGAAACTGGCAGGAGAGGGCATGTGGATGAGGTAGAAGGAAAAAGGGAATAAGTACTTTTACAGAGCCTCCTATATGTCAGGCATTTTGCTAAGTGTTTTTGCAAATATTATCCCATTTGGCACTCACAACCATTCTGCAATATCAATCTATTATAATTTACAGATGAAGAAACTGAGGCAAGCAGGGATTATGTGATTTTCTTAGTGTTTGAGGCCAGATTTGAACTCAGAACTTCCTGACTCCAGGTCTGGTGTTCTATCCACTGGGTTACCAGATGCTTCTAAGGAGAGGGAGCTCTCAGTGAATGGCCTCAATCTCTTCAGAGAAATGTGGAACAAGGATCTCAGCTGAGAGAGTTGAGGGAAGGAGAGTCATAGGAGATTTAAGGAAGGATAAAAAAAGTTTGGAAAAATCAATGTGGTGAATGGTATAATAATAGGAATGATAGTAATAATAATTAGCATTTATATAGAGCTTAAAGGTTTGCAAGGTACTTACATACTATGCCATACGTCCTCAATAACTCTGAGAAATATGTGCTATTACTGAAGCTTCTTGAACAGAGAAGGGACATAGACCTGTGCTTTAAGAATATTAATATAGCAATAGAGATGTTTTAAAAGAGGATTAAAGAGAAAGAGAGAAGGAAGAAAAGAAGGAAGGAGGGAGGGAAGGAAGGAAGGAAGGAAGGAAGGAAGGAAGGAAGGAAGGAAG